>NW_021680716.1:59908-87755 GCF_001412515.2 Diachasma alloeum
GCCATCGCTGGCCCCACCCGAAGTTGCTTTTTCAATATTAAGATTTTTTAAATTGGTTTCCATTTTAGTCCCACGAGTACCGCGGTTAAGCGTTTTCACCTGGTGCATTGCCGCGATTGCCCAGGGCTTGGCTTGTCTCGGGTGGGTTACACCCAAGACTACTCTCAGAGGTCGCCCAGGTTTCTGAGAGGCACCGTTAGCGACACAGCTCCCCCTGTGCCACGCATCCTTAGGCACGGTATGGCCGAGGCCATGGCTTACGCCGCTCACACACATGGATTGGGTGGACTCCTCTTAGCGACCGCGGGCAGCGGTAGTCCTTAAGACCTCCACCGCCCGCGACCGAGCCCCCTCACTACGACAAAGTGGGAACCCAGTAGAGGGGGAAAAGTGGGAACCCAGTAGAGGACCGTTACCTCTCCCCAAAAATCTAGTTTTCTCCCCTTTTTTTTTTGTACGTTTTAGAATTTTTCGAATTAGTAGAGTTGCTTTTGTAGATTCCTCCGGTTTGGTAATTCCGGTTAAAAATTACCTGGCGCCCATAGATTTCTGCATTTTTGAGTTTAACTAGATTCAGGGGAAGAAGGGCGAAGGTAATAGGCATTTGAACCCCCATGAAAAATGTCACGTTACAATACCGTCGTAAATAATCGGAGAAGAGAAAAAAGTTAATAATTAAAATTATTCATCAGAAAACGGTCTAGAAAATGCGTCCCTTCAAAATTTGACAAATCGAAAAATTGAGCGAAATAACTTCATCTCACGTTGGGATTTCATCTCACGTTGGATGGCAATTGGGGGTGTTTTTCCTCATTTCCATCAAATTATTTCGTTAACCGTTAAAGTTAGGAAAAAATGTTATAAAAGAATAATTATGTATTGTTTAATAGGGAACGTTTTTTATTTCAACTATTTTCGTTTATTCCCAACCGTTTCAATTATAACCTGAGCGAGATGTGCGAAGGATTACGGGCGCGCCCTTCAGCCCTCCGTGACATGGTTTCAGAGTTGAAAACTCGATAACTATGAGAGATAGGAATAAAAATAAAACAACAAAATGTATGTATTTTTAGACGAGGATCATTTTTTCTTTGAAATTTTTTCGCCTAACTTCAACCGTTTCCGCGAAATTGCGTTATGAACAATTAAATTGTTATAAATCAACAAAACTGACCACACCCCGTAAAAATAGTCCACACATTCGTGTTCAGGGATCCCAAAAACATACAGTCCAATGATAAAGTTCAATGGACCTAAAAACGTATACGGGACCTGTCACAGTATATGGACTAGAACTCCATATTACCCCTATCTGACCTCTATATGACCTTAACATGAGCGCCGTATATCCACCATATCACCCTTATGTGATACCCATATAATCCCCATACGAACTCCCTAAGGCCTCCATATCAGCCTCATTGTGACCGTTCCTAAACCTTACTCTGACCCTTTCTGACACTCCGATCCATCCAGATCCTTGTTTTGAGTCTTTTTCACCATTTCTGACCCTTATTCGGGCTTCATTTTGACCCTTCTAGTGAGGTTTATAAAACCATAGGTTGCGAGGGGTAAAACCAAGGTTCACAAGTGCCGAAACTAAAGATGATGGTCACGAAGGTCGAAAATAAGGAACATACTGGTCACGCCTATGGTTTATGAGAGTTGAAATTCAGGGTTATAAGGGTGTGTTGGAAATCCTGTCAGCTGACAGGTCCCTCACACTAACGCACGCAAGGCTCATCCATTCCCTCCCCACTCACGCACACCTGACGCGCTCACCTCAGATGACCGGGGGTTGTTAATTCGGACACCTGAGGCGCCACGTCCTGGACAGCTCCTTATTACCATATGATCTATATTAAATTAGGTCATGTGACCATCGAATTAGGGCACGTGGCACCTGTAAGCCCGTGTCTCTCTCTCATTCGTTTCCGGGATCTAGTTAAAGACACTTCTTTTATTGTACTGCTCTTTTCTAATGACTCGGGTCAGCTCAATTATTATCAATTCAATGAATTAGTCGGCTCATTATTATCGGTCCGCTCATTATTACGGTTGCTCAGTGACTCAATCTCTAGTGACTTATTTATTGTGAACATTTTCTTTGACAAATACAGTGTTTTGTGGAACTCAAGTGCACGTGTCCGCTCATTTCTGAAACCGCTCATCTACTCCGGCAAATCCACTCATTACTTGCCCATCCGCTCCTAATTACCACCGATCCAGGCATCTCATTGAACAGGGTGAAAAGGGTAGGTCAGAAATAAAGTCCAGAAATGCAGGTCAGAAGTATCATATTCAAACCCATTCGGAAGCCTATTGGTAATTTATCAGCAAAACAGGCGCAACAGTTGATAACATAGAAAGTAAATATTGACTGATTTTTTTTTCCTACCCTCTCACCACACATTCATGCATTTCTGAGTAAATTGAGAAAAAGAAACAATAATAAGATAATGTCCTAGGTTTGAAACTACGTCGCACGAATGGGAGCATTCTAGAAAGGGCTTCGTCCCATGTGATATATGGACATTTAACGCACATGAATAGATTCATCTATCCATACGTCCCTTGAATCAGTTAATTACGTCGTGTAAACGGAAGAATGGTCCAACTGTAAAAACACTGTAAAAACTCCGGTCTTACGAGTGGTCTGAAACTAAGACTTAAGACAGGAAGTCCGATAAATGGTCTTCAAATCAGACCAATTTCCGATCTTAACATAAGATCGGAACTTAGGCGCGCTAAGAGCGATTCCCTCACAAAAATTTCTACTTCACACGGAGAGAAATGTTCAGTAAAAATTACGGAACTCACGATTCACTCACCGATTACGGAATCGACTCAGAAAATTCAAGTGACGGTATCCTAATTTTTCACAAGAAATTCAAATAAAAATTACGGAACTCACGATTCACTCACCGATTACGGAATCGACTCAGAAAATTCAAGTGACGGTATCCTAATTTTTCACAAGAAATTCAAATAAAAATTACGGAACACTCCGGAAAATGTCCGTAACAGTTCCGTAAAATTTCCTACAACAACATTTCGCTCCGAAATTACGAAAAAGATACGTAATTTTTATTGAATATTTCTCTCCGTGCATAAGAAATATACACTAAATGTGAAAATATTTGGCTAATTTTTTTTATATGCCACAAGTAACTCTTCTAGTTCACTCTTGTGGTGCTAAAAGTTGTTTATCAATTAGGATTGAGTAGAAAAAAAGAATTTTCTTCTGCTCGGCCAAAATTTTCCACATGTTACGGATATGGGACTCGTGACGCTGAACCCCGGATAGCGCCGCCTGTGGCGATATTTGCCTCTATTCTTACGAGAAGCCGATGAGCGATTCCCTCATTGAGCGCTTCAAGAATGCTCGTGGAACGTTAAGATCGTTCATGAGTCCCGTTCCCATCTTAAATTTTGAGATCGCAACTTTAAAATTGAAAACGGGTCTGATTTAAAAAGTAGGTTTAGTTCAGTAAGAACTCTAGGTAGGTTTAGTTCAGTAAGATGAAAGATCGGTTGACGATGTAAAATTGATGCAGCGATTAAGATTGAAAATGTAAGATCATTTTAGAGTCTTACTTGAAACTATACTAATGAATCGAGAAATTGAGTCATTCATTAATTTGTCGATAGATAAATTTGCTTAAGAATTAAATTAATTAATTAAATAAATCAATTGAATCAATCAATTAAATTAATTAATTAAATAAATCAATAAATAATTAATTTTTCCCCTTGTGATCCTTACATTTTTACCCTTAGGTTGTAATACTATCGAACGGGCGCTTCGCGCCCATCGCTAGATTAATGTATACTATTTCATTTTATTTTATTTTCTTTCTGATTCTGTCTTCATGATTAGATTAATTTAAATTGATTCGTTCTGTTCTTATTATATGTATGTGTATATTTTCCTTAATTCACAAGTTCCAGCATTGAATGAAGAGGAATTGAGGGTAAAAATCTAGGAGTCAAAAGGTATGGGTTAAAATATAAGGATCAGAAGGATCAACATCTAAGGGTCAGATTGTAAAAGTCCGAATATGAGGATCCGAAACTGTTAGAGTTGAACCCTCCTCCTCCCTCGCGGCCCTGATATATTTTTTTTATTCAATCAACGCATGCTAACGGAGGGATGGGGGGTGGCTCAAATATATTCTGGAACCCCCTCCCCTCTTTGGGTAAAATTTGCAACCCTCCACCATCATACCTTCCCCTTCCACCCCCTCGTGCAATTTCAATTAACAAGATTTTTATTTTTAATTCAACATTTTTTGAATTTGTTTAAAAAACGGATGGGAACGGAGGGATGGGTGTGGCTCAGAAAGGTTCTGAAACCCCCTCCCCTTGTTGGGTAAAATTTGCAACCCTCCGCGGTCGCACCTCTCCCTTCCACCCCCTCCCAAAGTCCCAATTGGCGCGATTTTCATTGTTTATTGTTTTTAAACAATTTTTTAAATCAACGCATGGGGGAAGCTCACTCAGATTCGGGAACCCACTCTCCTTGTTGGGTAAAATTGCAAACATTCCGTCGTCGTATCTCCCCCTTCTACCCCCTCGTGAAATTTTAATTGACGAAATGTTCATTCTTTATTCAAGAACTTTTTTAATTATGCAATTAATTCATGCGAACGGAGGGATAAGGGGTGGCTTAGATAGATTCTAGAACCCCCTCCTTCTGTTGGGTAAAATTTGCAACCCTGTGTCATCACACCTCTCTCCCTTCCAGCTTCTCGTGAAATTTCAATTGACAAAGATTTTTATTTTTTATTCAAAAATTTTGTATTTTATTTAAATAACGCATGCGAACAGAGGGATGGGGGTAGCTCAGTGAGTTTGAGGATTCCCTTCCCTTGTTGGGTAAAATTTGCAACCCTCCCTCCTCATACCTCCCGCTTTCAGCCCCTCGTAAATTCTCAATTTACGCGATTTTCATTGTTTATTTGAGAATTTTATTTACGATTTTTTAAAATCTTTTTTTTAAATAAACGCATGAGGGTGGTTCAGTCAGATTTGAGAGCACCCCCCTTGTTGGTTAAAATTTGCAACCCTCCGTCGTCGTACCTCCCCCCTCCACTCCCTCATGAGAGCTTAATTAATAGTTGACTAAAATTTGCAACCCTCCGTCGTCGTACCTCCTCCTTCCGCCCCCTCGCAAAATCTCAATTTGCGAGATTTTCTTTTTCTATTGAAACTTTTTTTTGTTCAATCTACGCATGCTAACGGACGGATGGGGGGTGGCTCAGATGAATTCGGAAACCCCCTCCCCTTGTTGAGTAAAATTTGCAAGCCTCCGTCGTCGTATCTCCCCCTTCCACCCTCTCGTGAAATCTTAATTAATAAAATTTTTTAATTTATTTAATTAACGCATGCGAACGGAGGGATGGGGGGTGACTCAGATCGATTTTGAAATCCCCTCCCCTTAGCTAGGATTTGCAACTCTGTGTTATCATGTCCACCCCCCNGTATTATCATGTCCATCCCCCCTAATATGGACGCTATAAAATAAATTAAAACAATGTAAAAATAATCATTATTATCTAAAGTTAATCATACGAAAATGTATCCGATGCAATTCCTATCTTATGTGCACTTTTGATCACCTAAAAGAAAATAACAAAACATGCGGTAACATTGCACACCCGTTAACTAGCTCGGCAGACGACTGGTCGGACCAGCCTGGCTACTACTACTGTCGACTTTACCGACCCGAGCGGGATATTGACGCTACCGCCATTTCGCGGCATTCCCCTTACAAGCTTCCATCATCATTCTTAACACAAAATTATTTCATCCAATTGATAAATAACAATGCAATTAACGGTACCAATATGAATAAATACCTCATATATCAACTTTTATAATGTTTTTATGGGTCATTCCCTCTTTTCTAGCCTCAACATCGACAATTGAAATCAACGACGGAACAACGATGCTACACCGTCGTTGTTGGATCGCCAGGGTGTCAGTTCTCCACCAGTTTAATTTCAATATGTAATGGACCCGAGCGGTTGGGTTCGAGTTTAGGGATTATCACACGCGGACAAAGGATAGAAACAAATACTCTTAACAATTATTAACTTTTATTCACTAATTCCATTGATTTTAAATAACTAAAGATTCGCTCTGAGACAGAAGGTATCAGGCGAACATATACATAAAAGAAGTAACTGTTCGGAAAAGAGGATTCGGATTACTGGCCCAGAGAGTACGAATTTACGAGTATTTATTGCCTCATGAATTCGTATTACATTAGGTCATACGACCCCACCGTACATGTAAGGTGTACGGTGACGCGCTGAAGGCCAGTTGCTGGGGTGCAAATCGCTGACGCTGAATTATTCACATATATTCGCCGTGTGTTTTAATTTCTGTTTCAACATATTTTATTCCGCATAATACGTGCCACTTTGNGACGACTCCTGGATTCCAATTCCAATGGCTGAGAGGTGCACTAGGATGCAAGCAATTCTCCTCGTTTATTAACACTTCTCCAAACACAAAATTACGGTGCTTCTCGGGGAATACTTTTCGGGGCACGTGGGAACACTCGGGGCNTATTCTCCGGATTACGAAAGAGAAATGTTATGGAATTTTGGGGCATAACAAATATTTCAATAAGTGATTTCCTAATTTTTAATTTCTGTGCTCACTGAATAAGATCTGATAGATTCCCGATTTCAATTGTAATTCAAGTCAGAATTCCCTTCAGAGTCTGACGCAATAATCATGAAATTTCATATAACCCAGAATTTTCAATTTTTTGCCTCCACCTTCATCCCCCTTTACTTCCCTGCAAAAGCATTCAATTATTTGTCTGGGCAAATTATCCAACAAATTCTGATGCTTTTTCACTAATTTGGAGTATTTTCTCCTTATTCATGATCTTCTGCACTATTCCATTCAAGGATTCCATCAATCAGAAACTTGGATCGTTCATTTGCAATTTAGTCAAATTTTACATAAGAGTCCAAAATCTTATGAATTTTTGTTCATGTAACACGAAGAATTTGTAAAATTGTTGAGAGCATTGGACCTTTCTCTCGTGTTTTTTAAAATTATTTTCTTTAGTCTCATTTCAACCAATCAGAGTGCAGCCGCGACGTTGATGCCCTTTCATTATGCCTGTTCTCCTTTTGTTCTTTTTGATTTGTATCAAAATTAATTATTCATCGTCGTTCTCATTGTACCAAGTGTCAGATTAATGAGAACGATGGGTCTCGGTTCATTACCTATTTAATTTAAATATTTCAATAAGTGATTCACTAATGTGGAATTTCTAGGCTCACTGAATAAGATTTTTAATATAATTTTGAACTGAATTCTATTCAAAGGGCAAAACATTCATTCCAAAATTTCTTATAGTCCAGATTTTTCAGTCGTCGTCTTTCTCTTTATTCCATGAACTTGTACCTTCGATAAATAATCTGAAATTTTCCTAACCTTCTATAAAATCCAGCAATTCTTGTAATTTTTGCTTCCGAATGGAAGCATTGTAATCGATCGATTTTTCGATTCGCTAATTTTGCTTGGAAATGATGTAGAATGGTCTAAAACGAAAAAATACAAAATTTGAGGACCATGTATGTATGTGTCCGAAAGTGTGTGTCGATTTTTTCGAAGATTTTTATAAATCACGACACAAAAAGGACTAAAGCTGAAGCTTGAAATCTGAAATTTCATCACGTAATTGGTATTACTTTGGAGCATTTCTGGGCGCAGCTTCAACTCAATCGGCCCAGTAGTTTCTGAGATACAGCAATTTCTAGAAAATCTTTGCTCCTCAATATCTAAAAAAAAACGTGACTTGATTCAANAATTCGCAAGATCTCGAGTTCCTTCGGGTCAACTTCGAGGGGAATCGGGGTCAATCAAGGTGTTGAGTGTGCCCACGATCATGATCCAGGGACATGGTCGAGGCTTATCCATGGGCGTTTCTCGGGGGCGACGGCTCCTTCAATCACTCTAGGTGGTTCGGAACTGCTGACTTCCTTCGGCGGCTGTTCGTTGTAGAATCCAGTGGCGAGGGTAGAGGGGTAACGAGGGGAATAGCTAANTGATATCTATCGGATCAAATCATAATATTGCTATGTAACTATAGACAGTTGGGTAATAATTGACATTTTTCATTTTTATGGAAAAATCGTTGTAAGCACGATAGCGCCCCGAAAAATCAAGATAGAAAATTGAAATTCCGTATGATTGTAGTTCTTATAATATTACAGGATGGGATTGTGGACGGGCTAAATCGGATGAGTAGCTTAAGAGATATCCAACTTTTTGTGAAAAACTGTTATGCTCAATATCTTCGAAACTACTGGTCCGATTGACTTTTTTNTGTTGGGGAAAAATGTGTATAAAAATAATAAAAAATAAAGAAATGTGCCTGGTCACANAGAGTGCAGCCGCGACGTTGATGCCCTTTCATTATGCCTGTTCTCCTTTTGTTCTTTTTGATTTGTATCAAAATTAATTATTCATCGTCGTTCTCATTGTACCAAGTGTCAGATTAATGAGAACGATGGGTCTCGGTTCATTACCTATTTAATTTAAATATTTCAATAAGTGATTCACTAATGTGGAATTTCTAGGCTCACTGAATAAGATTTTTAATATAATTTTGAACTGAATTCTATTCAAAGGGCAAAACATTCATTCCAAAATTTCTTATAGTCCAGATTTTTCAGTCGTCGTCTTTCTCTTTATTCCATGAACTTGTACCTTCGATAAATAATCTGAAATTTTCCTAACCTTCTATAAAATCCAGCAATTCTTGTAATTTTTGCTTCCGAATGGAAGCATTGTAATCGATCGATTTTTCGATTCGCTAATTTTGCTTGGAAATGATGTAGAATGGTCTAAAACGAAAAAATACAAAATTTGAGGACCATGTATGTATGTGTCCGAAAGTGTGTGTCGATTTTTTCGAAGATTTTTATAAATCACGACACAAAAAGGACTAAAGCTGAAGCTTGAAATCTGAAATTTCATCACGTAATTGGTATTACTTTGGAGCATTTCTGGGCGCAGCTTCAACTCAATCGGCCCAGTAGTTTCTGAGATACAGCAATTTCTAGAAAATCTTTGCTCCTCAATATCTAAAAAAAAACGTGACTTGATTCAATTTTTTGACGTCAAAATCTTCTTTGTGATGATATCTATCGGATCAAATCATAATATTGCTATGTAACTATAGACAGTTGGGTAATAATTGACATTTTTCATTTTTATGGAAAAATCGTTGTAAGCACGATAGCGCCCCGAAAAATCAAGATAGAAAATTGAAATTCCGTATGATTGTAGTTCTTATAATATTACAGGATGGGATTGTGGACGGGCTAAATCGGATGAGTAGCTTAAGAGATATCCAACTTTTTGTGAAAAACTGTTATGCTCAATATCTTCGAAACTACTGGTCCGATTGACTTTTTTTTTCAAAATATTTGTCATGGCTTTTATCAAGATCAATCAAAATATGCATACCCTCCTATACAAAGTTTTCGAGATATCAGCGTTTTTCTAATTTTTTAAATTAAAAGTCAATGTGGGCTCTATAATACGTGTCAAACTCTGACTAAACACCTGAGATTCTGGCTGCTAATTTGCATCATTGGCCCACATTCGTGTATAACATTTTGTGTTAATCTATTCAGTACATCCTGGCGTAGAGTAATTCATCCGAAACGCTTTGTTTCTGAAAAATCGCACATTGTTATTTTATCAATTGTGACCTTTTCCTTAACTACCATAAACTAATTCCTGAAATAAGGAGAGGGCAATTAAAGAAAGAGGGCAAATGAAGGGTGTAGTTTAACTAATGAATTGTATTCTCTGAACTTTACAATAGATAGATCGTCCGAAGACGTTAATAAGACGTTAATAAGACGTTAATAAAAAAAAAATTCTAAGAGAATTAGAATTTAGAGAGAAAAAATTTCCGCTTCACCCAGCCGGGAATCGAACCCGGGTCTCCCCGGTAGCTTAGTCGGTAAGAGTGCCCGGCGCGTATCTGGGAGACCCGGGTTCGATTCCCGGCTGGGTGAAGCGGAAATTTTTTCTCTCTAAATTCTAATTCTCTTAGACTCGAGATCTAGGAAAGTGGGGGAGGCCAGGCAACTTTTGTACACGTAAAAAGAAGGATGATTCTAAGCAAAACAAAAGGGAAGAAACTAGTCGTATCGAGGGGAATAAATAAGAAAAGATGTATGAATTAATGACTCTACTGGGGGGAAGAAAAGGAATGTGTAGGCTTACCGTTGGGGGTAGATATCTGGGAAACACGGAAATAATGGAAAAATGGGAAAGGTAACTCGTACTCATGACCACGCGGGTGCAACTCGGGGACTTCCGGGCGGCACAACAAAATCCTTAATAATTCCAGGGGGTTTTTCTCCAGGGTTTGAGGCTCCGTTCCAACTGGACGACTCCTGGATTCCAATTCCAATGGCTGAGAGGTGCACTAGGATGCAAGCAATTCTCCTCGTTTATTAACACTTCTCCAAACACAAAATTACGGTGCTTCTCGGGGAATACTTTTCGGGGCACGTGGGAACACTCGGGGCGGCTGTGTTACGAGTGATTCTTTTCTCCTTTCTTCCTTCTTCTCCTTCGTAATTCGGGGGAATTCGCAAGATCTCGAGTTCCTTCGGGTCAACTTCGAGGGGAATCGGGGTCAATCAAGGTGTTGAGTGTGCCCACGATCATGATCCAGGGACATGGTCGAGGCTTATCCATGGGCGTTTCTCGGGGGCGACGGCTCCTTCAATCACTCTAGGTGGTTCGGAACTGCTGACTTCCTTCGGCGGCTGTTCGTTGTAGAATCCAGTGGCGAGGGTAGAGGGGTAACGAGGGGAATAGCTAAGGAAAGGGTAACCAACGGTGGCGGGATTTACGTTTTTAGGGGGCTGTGTGTGTTGGGGAAAAATGTGTATAAAAATAATAAAAAATAAAGAAATGTGCCTGGTCACACAATGTTTTCCATCTCTGCATGACTTCAAAAGTCATATAATACAAATCCATGTTTTTTTTATACTTCATACAATCTAATATTTTATGAATATTCGATAGTCATAGCTGTGGCAGAGACAGAGGTTGACGTGGTCTAATTTTTTAAGATTTATAAATGTTATATTAATTTCCATTATTAAAAGTACGTTCGTTAGTCAATATTTNGCAAAACATTCATTCCAAAATTTCTTATAGTCCAGATTTTTCAGTCGTCGTCTTNGTTCGATTCCCGGCTGGGTGAAGCGGAAATTTTTTCTCTCTAAATTCTAATTCTCTTAGACTCGAGATCTAGGAAAGTGGGGGAGGCCAGGCAACTTTTGTACACGTAAAAAGAAGGATGATTCTAAGCAAAACAAAAGGGAAGAAACTAGTCGTATCGAGGGGAATAAATAAGAAAAGATGTATGAATTAATGACTCTACTGGGGGGAAGAAAAGGAATGTGTAGGCTTACCGTTGGGGGTAGATATCTGGGAAACACGGAAATAATGGAAAAATGGGAAAGGTAACTCGTACTCATGACCACGCNATCGATTTTTCGATTCGCTAATTTTGCTTGG
The DNA here is from genome assembly GCF_001412515.2 of Diachasma alloeum. Classification (NCBI taxonomy): domain Eukaryota; kingdom Metazoa; phylum Arthropoda; class Insecta; order Hymenoptera; family Braconidae; genus Diachasma; species Diachasma alloeum. The sequence goes on from NW_021680716.1 coordinate 71,492, forward strand.
AAATGATGTAGAATGGTCTAAAACGAAAAAATACAAAATTTGAGGACCATGTATGTATGTGTCCGAAAGTGTGTGTCGATTTTTTCGAAGATTTTTATAAATCACGACACAAAAAGGACTAAAGCTGAAGCTTGAAATCTGAAATTTCATCACGTAATTGGTATTACTTTGGAGCATTTNCGTATCTGGGAGACCCGGGTTCGATTCCCGGCTGGGTGAAGCGGAAATTTTTTCTCTCTAAATTCTAATTCTCTTAGACTCGAGATCTAGGAAAGTGGGGGAGGCCAGGCAACTTTTGTACACGTAAAAAGAAGGATGATTCTAAGCAAAACAAAAGGGAAGAAACTAGTCGTATCGAGGGGAATAAATAAGAAAAGATGTATGAATTAATGACTCTACTGGGGGGAAGAAAAGGAATGTGTAGGCTTACCGTTGGGGGTAGATATCTGGGAAACACGGAAATAATGGAAAAATGGGAAAGGTAACTCGTACTCATGACCACGCGGGTGCAACTCGGGGACTTCCGGGCGGCACAACAAAATCCTTAATAATTCCAGGGGGTTTTTCTCCAGGGTTTGAGGCTCCGTTCCAACTGGACGACTCCTGGATTCCAATTCCAATGGCTGAGAGGTGCACTAGGATGCAAGCAATTCTCCTCGTTTATTAACACTTCTCCAAACACAAAATTACGGTGCTTCTCGGGGAATACTTTTCGGGGCACGTGGGAACACTCGGGGCGGCTGTGTTACGAGTGATTCTTTTCTCCTTTCTTCCTTCTTCTCCTTCGTAATTCGGGGGAATTCGCAAGATCTCGAGTTCCTTCGGGTCAACTTCGAGGGGAATCGGGGTCAATCAAGGTGTTGAGTGTGCCCACGATCATGATCCAGGGACATGGTCGAGGCTTATCCATGGGCGTTTCTCGGGGGCGACGGCTCCTTCAATCACTCTAGGTGGTTCGGAACTGCTGACTTCCTTCGGCGGCTGTTCGTTGTAGAATCCAGTGGCGAGGGTAGAGGGGTAACGAGGGGAATAGCTAAGGAAAGGGTAACCAACGGTGGCGGGATTTACGTTTTTAGGGGGCTGTGTGTGTTGGGGAAAAATGTGTATAAAAATAATAAAAAATAAAGAAATGTGCCTGGTCACACAATGTTTTCCATCTCTGCATGACTTCAAAAGTCATATAATACAAATCCATGTTTTTTTTATACTTCATACAATCTAATATTTTATGAATATTCGATAGTCATAGCTGTGGCAGAGACAGAGGTTGACGTGGTCTAATTTTTTAAGATTTATAAATGTTATATTAATTTCCATTATTAAAAGTACGTTCGTTAGTCAATATTTCATTTCATGTAAATATTACGTTGATACTCTTGCCTACGTTGAATGACTGATTTTTTACGTGTGAAATTGGTATTGCTTCCATTCGGAAGCTTACTACCAATGTAATTGGTAGAGAGAGAAAAAAATAGTAATGACGCATAAAGTAACGGTCACATGACTTCTGCCAGATAGGCTTCTACCCCTGCTTGTTTTTCTAACTTGCACATTTTGTAAAATTGTTGAAAAAAATTCGTGGAACTTAAATGTTCTAAATTGTTTTCTCCTTCATCATTTCAACCAATCACAGTGTAGTATTCGGGGTCACGTGACACCTTCATATTAGTTTGATTTGGAAAATTCGAACCTCGCATATCGATTATTTCCCCATTGTTTTTTTCCTGAAGATTCAAGATATTTCAAGGACGGTTGGTCCTTATGATATTTCCCTTTAACTCAACTGTCTGTTAAATAAAAAGTGATAAACAATGACCAACGAATTTATTTCTCATTTTTCATTCAACAAACAGTCGAGTTGAAGGTAAAAATTATAAGGACTTATTTTCACTAAAATATCTGCAATATTCAGAAAAGAAAATTTTCTTAATGAAAATTGATATTTTTTGTCTTTTGTTTAAATAAATTGAAAAAAAATTAACGAAGTAGATTTTTTTATAAATTACCCACGTATCATATGAAAAACCCATACAACTACGTGAAATGCAAAAAAAAATTTGAGTCAACATTTTCAGCAAATAATATTGAAGAATACTTTAAAAATCATTTGTTCATGAAATTTCATTAATATAATTGCTGTAAATACGAACAAATGTTTAAACTTTTGACTTAGCCCGTTGAAATCACGTGTTCTACGGAAAAAAAATTCTCATCGGAAAAGTTGGCTTTCCAATTGTATATTAATAATTCGTTAACAACAAAAAATCTTACAGGTGTTCGACTTGGGAACCCCTCCATATTAGTATTCAACGGGTCAAAAAAAAAAATTAGGTGGAAAATTTTTTTCGCCCTGAAATGCCACTACACATAGTAAATTACTATTAGTAATACATGGTATTAATTTGGTAGGGGGTTCGTGTTGAAAACTTCTATTTTTAAACATCGATGGTATGTGTACAAGGGGTCAGCTAGGTCTGTTATAGAAATACAGACTAGGAAAAGAAATAAAATGATAATAAAAAAGAAGAAATAATAAGTGATGTATACAAAAAAGAAAAGAAAATAAAATAAAAGAGCTCCAAAGGGATGATGTTCAAAAAGGACACGCGGCGAAGCTATCAAACTATTCTGAAATACTTTCAACCTAAATGAGAACTGAGAGTTAATCGTTACATAAATCAGCTCTGAGAGAGAGACTTTTTTTCATAAAACAGTAAAGCATGAGACAGCTGGTGTAGTCGTTCCTATTTAGCAGTTGGTTCAATAATTCAGTATCTCGTTCTACTCCGATGTACGATGCCAGGTAATGTGATCTGAGGGCGTTGTAGATTGGGCAATGTAGGATAATATGCTCCAGCGTCTCAGGGACTTGGTCAGTACAGACAGTACAGCTCTGCTCAGGGTCAATCAGGTAGAGATTCTGGTTAATAATGAATCTTCTAGCGTAACGGCTCATGGTCCTGACTTGTGCTTTACACCTGAGGATCTCCAATCTGCATCTTTCCGGGTAGAAACACTCGAAAATGTCATTTGGGAATCGCTCGAGCTTCAGTTGAGGAGTGGTGGAATTTTGGTATCGGTCGAAATCCCTCCATCGCAGAGTGTCACGAATATTGTTCAGGATCAACGGGATGTTGCATTCCCAGTATTGAAAGGATAGATCCCTCCAGAGATCTTCGCAGTTCGTGACTTCCAGGTCAACCAGAGTTTTTCTAATCTGCGTAACCCAGTTATAGGTGTCATCCTGATGGTCAAGATCGTCAGCTGAGGCTAACGATAGAAAAACTTGGCGGAGGTAACAGATTCTGGGGAGGCGGCTAGGTGACATTTTCAGGATACTAATAATCCATCTGAAGGCCTGCTTCAATACTTCCCAAGTAGTCGCAACCCAGTTTCCAATCGGATGACGAAGCCAGGGGTGCACTTTGGCAACTGGAGCAATCTCTTGATGAAATCAAGTTGCCCTTTCTCAAGAGTGTCCAACTGCTTCAGAGCCGATAAAGATGTGGTGTACAGAAGAGTGGAGGTAACTGTGCTTTCGTACAATCTTCTGATCCCTTTCCAGGAGTCTGCTTTGATCCTTGCCATGATGGCCAAGGAGGCAGCGGAGGCAGATTTGGCTTTCCTCACGGCGGCATCAGCACATTTTGATCCAGACAGAGTGGTAGAAAATGTAACCTCAATGTATATATAGCTATCAACAATATCCACCGCACTACCCAATTAGTAGAAGTCATGAGAGCATCGAGGAATTCTACCTCCTTTCCGGAAAACCATGATTTTCGTTTTCGAAATATTTAGGGTAAGACCATTTAGACCACAGTATTGCTCTTTCAATTTCCGCTTTAGATCAATTGAGCTGTGCGCTAGGATGACCAAGTCATCAGCATAAACGGTCCACGTCTCTGGGACTTCACCACCCATGAAGATTTTATTGAATAATCCCAGTAGGTAGAGACTCCATTCGGCTGGTAAATTTTTAGATGTTTTCGACCCCAGGAGCTTTCCCAGTTTTCGAAGCTTTGAGCGCTTTATTCAATTCATTCATGGTATACGGCGAGTCCAAAAGAGGGTCCGGTTCACCAGAAACCAAAACCGAGAGGTCAGCTCTGGGGAGATAGGTTCTCAGGATGAAGGAGTTTCAGTTAGATAGACCGACATGGTCAACGTTACTCCGCCACGGTTTATTTGATTTCACAGTTTCCCAGTACATGGTGGGATTTTTTACGTTCGCACATTTATCAATAGTTGGTTTTTTTAATTCATTCTTTTTCTGAGAGATCAGTTTACGGTATTCTGCATTTTTCTTCCCAAAGGTTGGGACTTTCGAAGGGCTAGCATCAGGTAGCATCAGGTTTTAACATCAGTGAACCCAGCTTTTTCAGTGACTTTCGAGTATTGTCACATTCTTTATCGAACCATTTTTTCGCATTTTTTTCCCTTTTTGCTGGACTTATTTTGGAGGTTTTTAACATACCTAATGATGAAGCAGCATCTATGATGGCAGCAGTTAAATTTTCGTTCAGACTGTTAACATTTTGTTCTTCGAAGTTGATGAAGAGACGATCGGAGAGGGACATTGCAGTTCTAAACTCTGGAGCATGTTGTTCTGACCATTTCAGCACAGTTTTGGAAGCTATCGGTTCCGAAGAGGACTCACCTGTCTCGGTGTGTTCCAGGGATGTGGTGGTGAGCTCCAGAAGGATCCGAAGGTGATCAGACCCGAAAAAGTCTGCTTCTACTCTGAAATCGTGAACAAGGTCAATATGATAAGCATCTACTCACACCAAATCGATAGTAGTCAACCATTTGGTATTAGTGTGTTTCCCTGGTGTGTCCCCTACTGATATTCCATTCATTAGAACCATTTCATTATCACCCATGAAGTCCATAAATATATTGATGTATTTCTATCCTTGGATTCTCTGTCCAGACTAATTCTATTTTCCGACAGCTTGGTTCCATCAAAAATGAGGGAGTCAAAACCCTCAGTTCTCTCAGCTGTTCTCACGTTAAAGTCGCCACCCATGATTATCATATCTGACGGGTACTTACAGCGAATGTCTGCAACTGTCTGCTGAAGTAGTTCCAGGACGAATTCGAGTTGGAGCTTAGGTTTGAAGTATATACATCCTACGACAGCAAACCAGGACTCAGTTTGAATCCTGACGAAGATCCACCAGTGAGAAACGTCAATTACTGTAGGGTTCAGTTCTTTTTTGAAAAGGCATAGAAGCCCACCGCTACCGCGACCTCTGCTATTGTCCCGAACAGCCAGGGACCATACCGGAAAGTAATCAATCAGGCTTTGAGGGATACTATTTGGGGCTATGGAGCAGCACCAAGTCTTGGAAAAACAGTACACAGGGATGTTAGAGTCAAGATCATTGTCGGCGATATTCGAAATACCGTAGGTATTCCAAAACTTAATGCCGAAAATATTTACTTTTTTGAATTAGTGGAATTAATGGAGTTTTGAGATCCCGGGGTGCCTCGAGCTTTTCCTGCGTTATTTCGTACTTCATTAGACTGATGACCTTTGGGAGCTCTGGTTGTTTTAGGTTCCAATTTCTGCGTTGGCGTGTTCCAGATCCAGTCAGCAGCGTCCATTATTAGTTTGTTGTATCTAATCTTTACATCTTTACCCAACAATCTCAGCCTTTTAGCCTTGGATTTCAAAATCTTGTAATTTCCTGATCTTGCCTTGTTAAATCGTGTTCAATAAAAATCTTCCCAGCTGCAGGCTGCCTCACCATGGCAGATTTAGATTTCATGATCTGTTCCTTAACTTCTGAGTTCACTAGTTTAACTGTTATGAATTTATACTCACTCCCAAATAACTTTACCTCGGTTAGAACATTCTGTAACTTAAAATTCTGCTGCAGGAAGTGGTCCACTGCCTCTCGAGCAGAGAGATCACCCAGGGGTAGGCCCTTGATAACAACATTATTTGCTATAGCTCTCCTTTCCTGGGCTTCAAGACACTTCTTCAGCTTTTCAATCTCTTGTACATGGCTTTGAGCTAGACCTCTTTTACCTGAGTCATTTTCGAGCTTATCAATACATTGAGCAAGAGGTTCAATGGGTGTCTGGACATTTAAATTTTTCAGATTATTTTCCAATTGGTTTATCGCTCTGGACATCTTTAAAATCTCATTTTCCATCCATTTCTTCTTATCATCAATTGATTTTGTTAATTGTGACAGTTGGTTTTTCATTTCCTCATTGTTGGTCCTCAGGGAGTTCTCCAACCTATCTGATCTAGCTTGGCCCTGAGCACAGAACTGATTGAGGAGTTGTAAGATCGCGTACATTACTTGCCTGTCGGAGCCAGATTCTAAAAGATCGTTCATTTCAGAATCGGATAGAGGAGAGGGCTGCATACTGGGAGCAACAGTGGTGGCGAGTGGAGGGGAAGGAACCGTTAAGACGCGGGCTGGGGTTGGGGTTGGGGTATTGTGGCTACCATCCATGGCTGACATCAGGGATTGGGTGAGGGTGCGGTCCTTTGCTTTCTTATCCGATGAAAGTCAGAGTGCTCCAACAGCGAGCAGCACGATGAGAAATCAGGTGATAACTCAGCTTCCTCTTCTCTTTTTCTCTTCTGAAAAATCTCACGTATGGAGCTGTCAGAGCTGCTCTGGGTCTATGTCCCAGGGCGATCGCCGTGGGTTTACGACCTCTTTTCTTTTTAACTGGATCAGGTTTACGTGATGATTTGGGAGTCGAAGATTTAATGGAGCAAAGGCCTGCAGCGTTCTTGGGGGCTTCTCTATTTACATTTAATCTATCCCGTGAGGATGTTTTGACAGGTGGAACGGGGGACAGGGCAGGTTGGGTCTCCTCCGGTTGAGTCGGTATTATCGTGGTCTCGGCGGGATCCTCGTTGTCGACTTCGGGTTCTTCTGTCACAATTTCGGAAACTTTGTTATCGACCTCGCAGCTGCTCATGCCGAGAGAGCAGAGGTAACCTCAAAAATCTTCGTAATTTTGAGACAAAAAAAACGCAGATTCCAGAATCCATGGACCAGGGCCAAACAAACCTGATTCTCAGGTATGTGAGGTGAAACTGAACACTCAAATTAAGAATGTGGTTGATATTCTTTGACACTCAGGAGCGCTGTTTTAATTAAAAAAGAACGGAGCTGACAAACGGGTGTACACTCTCGAACTTAGCCCGGAACAGAACCTCCTTCGCCCTGAAATGTATGCATTCCTCCCCCCCCCCTTGCATTACGATCTCAGTTGAGATGAAGGCGCTCATATTTATAATACACAACATATACATCAATTTACCTATCTATAAGATAATGTACTTATTCTATTCTAATGTACTATATTCTATTTCGGATAAGAAATATTTTTTGAAATTCGCGCCCATTTGTCTAGAAATGCCATCTGTTGATGATCTTATCGAAGCTTATTCTGATGTTCGAGTTTCGAGTTCGACTTTTTTTACAATCGATTCTCATTCGACTGCTGTTCGAGTGTTCATTCGACATTCTCGATGCTCTTCTTTATATATAAGGAAGGAAGGATATATAAGGACTGTCACTGACATTGTATATTAAAATCGCAACGGTGTTGCCGCGATTCTCACTGGCTATCACCATATATATTTAGTAAACAAATACATGGTTCATTCTATCCCAATTCCATTTGAATACAAATTGGCTGAATGAATTAAGTCATCAGAATTTATTGCGTACACGGAGAGAAATTTTTCAGTAAAAATTACCGTTCCGTTTGGTAATGGTGTTGCGTTTTGGCCGGTCGGGAAAAATTTACCTAACCGCACAGTAAAATTCAACATCTTCAACAAAAATTATGCACATGTCTAGATAATTTTGAGTAAGCAGTAAACAAATTTTACTGAGCAGTTAGGTAATTTTTGTCAAACGCCTAGATAACTTTCACTAAGCAGTCAAGAAATTTTACTGAACGGTACGCTAATTTTCCCCGAACTGCCAAAACACAATTCGATTACCAAACGAAACGGTAATTTCTACCGAATTTTTCTCTCCGTGTAAGGTTTTTTAAAAAAATTCATCAATTTAGTAGTGATTGTGGTCCGCATGACACCCTTCATGATATTGGATATCCATAATTTTTCTCAAATGGTCCTCAAGTGATTTGATTCATGATTGTGATTATTGAAAGATTTTTAATCGTTATTGTACTTAACTACTCTTACCTTGAATGTATGCAATTAGTTAAAACCCATAGTCCCTTATAATTATTTTCTAGGAGATATGATCATATTTGAGCCATACTGGGGTAACGGGGCCCCAGTGAGATTGTCATTGAATTCATTCCCAGAGTCGTTTCTCCACCCACAAGCGGGAGTTTCTATGAGACTCATAGGGGTTGTGGAATTCCTGGCTCCTCTGACACGAGTCAGAAGTTTGAAGGACATAGGGCACTATGTTCCGATCTGCCGAAGGAAAGACAATACGTGGAAGAGATATGACAAGAAGGACACCGAAGAGAAGATAGCAACCAAGTACAAACCAAATATTTCGTTAATATTTTATTGTAGGTGCTGAGCATAATAACAGTTGTTACTATTAATGTTTGGTTTGGAAGAACCATTATGGTAGACTGACGAAATCAGTTATCTTAAGAATTTCTAATAGAGATTATTATATCACGGAAAGACATTGTTCAAACACAAAGAAGAGTCATTGAATAAAGGAAAAAAGCAAGGAAGTGCTTCTCATATATTGTTTTAACAATTTTCTACTTCCTACCCCTCATAATCCCGTTATTGACGTATGTCAATTTATTCTTGTATATATCGCCTACCGCACTGCTATACACTGTTATCAATTTTCAACTGAAATTGCAGGTACACTTCTTGATAATATTCATCACATTTTGATTATACTGAAATTTTAAGGAAGTTTGTCATTGAAAATTCAAAATTATATTGGAACATCAAAGAAACATGAATTTCAGTTCAATTATTATATGCGAATGCATAATAATCATAAAAATTCAGGTAGTAAATCTATTCTTGAATATTCACTTAATCGAAAATTCCGCCTAAATAACTACTCAATATTCATTTTTTAATTGAAATTTCATGATCCTTTCCCCTTCCTGAAACCGATTTAATTTGGTTTTTCAGAAAGTTGATGGTTAACTGCTCACAAAATTTCAATGTATTTACTACAAAGTTTATTCAGTGTCACTATTTCTCACAGATGGAATGAGAAATAACCGAGCCTAATAAGGCTGACAATGCACCTATGGGAGTTCCCCCTACTCGACTCCTTTCTCAAAATTGACTACAAAAACAAAAAATTTAATCATTATAAATAATGATCTGTTAATAAGTTTTCAATTATCCAATCTCAAAAATGATTTTTTTGCTACTTTTATAAATGAGTATTAGTTCATTTCTACATTTTGGTCAAAAGTATGTAAATGCGTCGTTTTGTGAAAAAAAAAAATTGTGGAAAAAAATTATTTTTTGACACTCAGTGCGTAAGGCGCTGTTTCACGAACGCTTCGCTTCGCTCAGCGTTCGTGAAACACCGCCCGCGCACTTGTGTCAAAAAATATTATTCGATACACGGAAGTGAAGAACTTTTTCTGGCGAATATGAGGTTACAGAACGAGCCGAAGGCGAGTTCTGTAATCATATTCGCCAGAAAAAGTTCTCCACGCCCTAGTATCAAAATGTACTATTTTCAAACGTGAAAAAATAGCTGCTAATGAGCTCTAAATTATCCCATGTCGAAAACCAAATTTTGTTAATTTTTTAACCATTTTTTCTGCTAACTTGCGGTAAGGTAGCATAACGCCGTTTTTCCAAAAACTGGGTTAGCTGAAAATTTTGGTGGAAACGTAGAAAATCAGCTCTTCATTAGTTTTAAATTGTCCGATATCGGAAATTCAATTCTATTGATTTTTTAAATGATTATTCTGCTAATTTACAAAAAAGCTAGCATGAATACGTTTTTTTAAAATGGCATTAGCAGAAAATTTTTTAGATACATATAAAATTAGCTCATAATAAGCCACAACGCTATTATTTTCCGAACGGCATAACGATGAAAACTTTTGGAATAATAACAAATTATCTGATAATGATTTTTCAATTATCCAATGTCAAAAAGGATTTTTTTATCACTTTTACAAATGTGGTCATTCCTACATTTTGGGCAAAAGTATATAAATGCGTCATTTTGTGAAAAAAAAACATTGAAATTTTTTTATTAAAAAAAACTTTTGAGAAAAAACCCATTTTTTTCAACAATTTTTCGACACGTGAAAAATAGTTACTAATGAGCTGTAAATTATCCCATGTCGAAAACCAAATTTTGTTCATTTTTAACCATTTTTTCTGCTAACGTGGGGTAAGGTAGCATCAACGCCGTTTTGCCAAAAAATGAATTAGCTGAAATTTTTTTTTGGAAATGTAGAAAATTAGCTCTTAAGGGGTCTCCTCAGTAATTTTCGCCACAAAACGACAATGTGCTGGCGAATTGAATATGTAATATAATAATCAAAAATGGTAAAAGGAAAATTGTAAAAAAAACTGAGTAGTTTTATCGTTTCATTCGTTTTCAATTAATCATTCGAATTTCTGCTTATACATGGCCTTTAAGAACGAAATTTTGTACCTTACCCCTCACCCTGTTGACAATGTGCTAGCCAACAAAGGAAGCTATATTAATTTATATTAAACTCTCAAAAATAAGGGAATGAAGTTCATCGAGTTTTTCCAGTAATTTGTTGAATAAATTAACGATAAAAATCATTGGCGTGATGTCTCTCACTATCCAACGCACGCCATGTTTCATGTTTCGTCTCTCTCGAAAATAACCTCACTAACTTAACCATTTTACGCTCCACTCACCCGCGCGTTTATTCCCGTTTTGCGCTACTGAGGAGACCCCTTAATTAGCTTTAAATTATCCGATATCGGAAATTCAATTCTATTGATTTTTGAAATGATTATTCTGCTAACTTACAAAGAAACTAGCAGAGACGCGTTTTTTTCAAAAACGGTATTGGCAAAAAAATTTTTGAAGGCATATAAAATTAGCTCATAATAAGCTGCAAATTGTCCAATATTGAAAATTCGATTCTGCTACTTTTGCCTGCTAGGTTAACATACGTTCATACCATAAAGGGACATGTGTGTATAAACATTTCATGCATAATTTTCGCCCAGGTGTGAGAATAATCCGAGATTTATATTTTTCATAAAGCTCCAGGGACAACACTATCAAGTTTTTCTTGATAATCGTTTTGTGTTTCTGCGTTGGGTCAGAACATCTTTCGTTATGCAAAAATAATTCAATTTTTTTACGCAGATGTTTTTCACAAAAGAACTAGCAATAGGGTTGATGAATTGTAATTGGAGAGATTCTTCTACATTGAGATCATTAATTGGTAATAACTGTTCTGCTGTGCACTCAAAATCTTGACATTTCCAATAGCATTGGGGAATTCCGTTTGAGCCTGTAATTTTTTGAGCGAAATGAACTCAATTTATTACCATAACTTGACCAGTTCAAAGTTGATTTTGAGGTTAAAATCATATTTCTCAGAATTTTTGAATGAACCTTCCGCCATGATCGATGTGTAATCGAAGCAAAGAATTCAATCTTTCTACAATTTTCGTTCTACACAAGTTTATCATCACTTTACTAACTAAAAAAATATTTGTAGTCGATGATTTATTTTGAAACTGTCAGTTTCGGCGAAAAACACTGAACGTTTAGGCAGGTGCTTCGGAAGAGCCGTGTGCAGCCACATTCAGTTCAATGAGAGGGTGCACTAGGGATCTACATGATCATAGGGTTTTGTGTGGCGAAAAATGTGAATGACCGGAAAGGAAGACTATTTCTTTCTCTTGGAAGGAAATCACGTAAATTTATTGATTTAAAAAGAGAAAATAATTTTAAAAAAATCATAACTCCCGTAATTATCGATTTTTTCCAATGATTTTTTTTTCAAAATGTTCGGCTGAAGATCTACTTTGAGGAAAAAAATCGACAAAGAGATCCTCAGCAGCCACATCTTGATTTAAGGGAAATTAGGTAACATTTTTCTTAGACTTCCAGCAACATGCTTATTTCACCCATCAAAATGCAGTCAACCACTGCGAAGTAATAAGTTTAATTGCTGCCAAAATTTTCATCATCTTACTGATGATTTTTGGCGAAAATTTTGGATTTAAAAAAAATGAGGTTTTTGAGATAATTGTGATTGAATAAAAAACACGTTTTGTTGCATAAAACCCTTAAATAACAATGGAATCCATCGAATGACGGCTCATTTTAAAAGTTTTTCGATGTACAGTCAGGTACTAAAGTTCATGAACAAAACACATAGGATGCAAGTGCAGGCTGTTCACGAACTTAAGTCCGCGACGGTATATTTCATGTGCAGAACCGCGATTTGATACCTCCAAACCCGAATTCGATATTGCTGAAAATTTGAAAAAAAAATCACCTGAAAATATGCATCGAAAAAAACGAAAAATTTTCAAAAAATCATAACTTCCTTAATTTTCAATATTTTTGGGTGATTTTTTTTCAAAATGTTCGCATTGAGGCCAATTTTTAGGAAAAAAATTGACGACAAAATCCGTGAGATCGACTTTTTTGGCCTTGCGTTTTGACGTGGGTCTGCTCATTTATGAACTGATAGAATAAATAGTTCGTCTCCCGACTTATTTCAACAAATTTGTAAGTAATTTTACATAAAAAGGTCCGCAATAAATTTGGAACAAAAAACAATAAAATCTTTTTCAGCATATTTATAGAATCATCAATCAAAAATCAAGTGTTACAAAATTTCATAGGGTATATGAACTTTATCATCTGAAATTATTGGAGATATCCGCAGAAATATCCAGACAGACCTTCAATGGAAAAGCTTTGCGCATATTCTAATCATGTTATCGTTGGAACTTATTACAAATGAGCTCGCAATTGGCGATTGCCCTTTATCCAAATCTTTGGACTTTCATTTAATTGTTAGTTTACCATTCAGTCGAATTTTTCATTCTTCACTCGGTTCTTATGTAACCCATACAGTAACATTAAATGACAACCATTAAGAGCGGCACTGCTCAAAACAGTACTAGGATACACATTCCAGCACAATTCAATAACACCCAGAATGACAATCCTAGTAAACGGTGAATAATGTGTACACCAGGCAATATAAGGCAGTGTATGGTAGTACCACAGATAAAATTGATAATGCAAGGATCTACTGAACATAATTCCAAGAAAATTCGCAGCGAAAAGTGGCGCAATAAATAATTGACTGACAGTGGACATATCAACCTCGGTTGTCTTTTTCATCTGTGGTTTCAATTTCGTTCCCACGAATTTCAATTTGGCATAACACCTCATGTACGTCATCCACGTGGGAATGAAGTGAACAATAGCAGATAAATGCAAGAATAAAAGTGCAATATGGAACGTAGGATTAACAAATAAATCCTGTGGAATAATTCTCCAATTTACAGTCCATCTATACTCAAATATTCGTCCAAAATTGAAAGCTCCACCTATATAAGCATACGGGTTATTTATCAAAAACGGAAATCCTAATATAATTTGAATAATACCACAAATCGTGAGATGCAGAATCGTGTGAATTGATCCTAAGTTGCACACATAAGCGATTAATAACGCGGGAGCAAATAGTAATATATTCATTTTAACAGAGACTCCTAAACTGTAAAGCACGCTACCCCAATACCATTTGTCATCCAGAAAGGCATTCAAACTAGCAAATAAGAATATCATGGCAATTGAATCATTGAAAAGTCGCAGTACGAAGATCGAGTGCACTCGATAAGAAGTGCAGGATATTAATATTAAAACGTAAGGTGGAACTTTTTTAGTCTTTGCATAAATCCTGAATACCAAAACCAATAAAACGATATACAGCAACGCAAAAACGTATTGTGCAGATCTGATGTCAACTCCATGTGATGTCATGTAGTACAACAGTGAGTAAACATAAACAAATCCAGCAGGATATACAAGTGGTCCTGTGTCCCCTCTCAGTTTCCTATAATCCAGTGTTCCATTCAAGAAACCCTCTACTTCCTGCATATACGCTCTCCAATCGATTTCCGTATACTTCACATTGTGAATGACAAGGATATTCAATATGATCTCAACAGATACGAAGAAAATGGCCACGAGTACTAGTTTTTTCGGATCAACCAATAATTGAAGAAGATAGTCCAGTCGAGTCTGCAGTACAGATGTCGATCGCTCTGTTTTCTTCGAATTCTGGACACGTTTCTCCCGTCGGGTCGACATGATTCGATTGTTTCACTGTTTTTTCTAAGTTGATTAAACCGTTCAGTAGTTATTTCTGAATTCGAAATTCACAATTTTTCAATGAAATCTACTTAACAAGCCTGTAATTTTGGAACATGTTCCAGACAGTTTATTATCTAATTTTATTCCCAAAAACTCTGGGAGGGACAAGCAAAGAGGATAGACTAAAGTACTTATTATTATTATAGGTTATGTCGTCCTACAGAGAGGGCACTTAGCTTTTAGGTGATTGCCATACAGCCAGGATTCAACTAAAGTAAATAGTAACAGAGATTATAGGGGAGATGAGCAGGGCCAATGTAAAGTGTTCAACAGCAAAATTCGTAGCGGTGGCGCATGGACTACGATGGAGCGTACGGAACTGTTGGTATGGTAGAACCCGACCATAAATTTGTCGATAACCGGAAAGGGGTTCTCTATACGGTAGCTCCTCGCATTTTGTAATAATTGTAAGGAATGTAAAATCGAACATATTATAATCAATAATATAATGAATGCAGAATCTAATGATCTAAAAGGCTTTTCCTTGCTCTGGACATATTTATTATTGACACGTAGGTCAAAAAACTCATAGAAAATCCCAGCGCTGTCGCTGGAAAACTATAGTTTTCCAGTGATTATATTGAATAATTGTGCAGATTTTTTTTTTTTTTACTATGGTAATGTTCGATTATAGATATTTATTCGCCCCCTGAGTGAGAAAGGAATATGTATCGCGCTCGCTCCCACTCATTGTCGTCTCTGTCGCGTTGGCACGTGCCCGTCCTCCGCCAAACTTAACGAGTGCGCGTGAGAAAGAAAATGGAGAAGGAGGAGAGAGAAAACATTCCAACTCGTTTGAACGATTGGAACGTTTTCGTTGTTCTCCAGCGATCTACATATAATGGGATTAATTCAATAATAATAGATTAATGAATAAGATTTTTCGCAGATTATTGCGAGATTTAGATGAATGGTTTGCCTCCTTCAGTGACCATAAAAAATTGTCTCCAATCGACAATATCTCCCGATGGAATGGAACGATGTGAATGAATCAAATATCAATTTGAATCTTTAAAAAATTAATCGAGAGTGAAAAAAAATCCGGGAATTCCACTCTGACATTTCTCTATTGTCTGTATTTACCGAGAAAAAAAAAACGTTGTTCCTAGGAATCGATGTGTCTTTTTTAGGCAGCTGCATTTCTGAAATGCAATGAGCAAGCAATGTTAAAATTAAGTCATTTTGTAAAAAATTTCTAGTGACATGATCCTGAAAATCAAAGGAATGTCTTGAAATCAGGAATGATGTCTGTAAGTTTCAGTAATATTTTCGCAGAAATTCCGGGAACTTATTGGGAATTTTTATAGCGTTGCCGTAATACGGAAATTTCAAGGAATTTCGTCATTGCAAATTAAAAATTTCTATGAATTTCAGTCTAATTATATGTGTACGTCCACGCGAAAAGGGCCCATTTTATCCCATCTAATTTCCGAAATATTCACGTTTTTCTCTCCACTCCATTTATCCCATTCTTAAATTGATTTTTTGATCTTTTATACGGACGTCACACGGAGAAAAATAAATCGGTAAAAGTCTTGCCATCGCAAGGAGTTTCCCGAAGATCCCCATTTTTCATGCACGAAGAACAATGAAGCTTTTTGGAATCTTCGGGAAATTCTATCCTATCCTACTCAAGTAGGAGCGGAGGAATGAATTTTCAAAAGCGCGCAGTAACCCCGAACGGTTTTCCGGCGTCGAGTGAGCGCGGAGGGGCTCCCCCGATTAGGAAATTCATTTCTCCCCCTCCCCCCCTCCCCCCGCCTAATTGCAAAGAGGGAATGAACGCAACATCTATCGATCGAGAATAATAGTTTCAATAAATGACAGTGATTTCATTCCCTTAGTCTCTATTAGAAGAGGAGGAATGAATTTTCAAAACGCGCAGTAACTCCGAA
>NW_021680716.1:87909-88833 GCF_001412515.2 Diachasma alloeum
CCCTAATTGCGAAGAGGGAATTAAAGCAACATCTATCGATCGAGAATAATATTCTCAATAAATGACAGTGGTTTCATTTCTTAATCTCTATTAGGAGACGAGGAATGAATTTTCAAAGCGCGCAGTAACTCTGAACAAGTTTTTCTCATTCAAAAATTAATTTCTCCCCTCCCTAATTGAGATGAAGTAATGAAACCAAAGCTTACCGATTAAGAATTATATTTTTAATAAATGACATTGGTTTCATCTCTTAATTTTAAGTAGAAGCGAAGGAATGAATTTTCAAAAGGGCGGAGAAACGCCGAACGGCTCTCCGGCGTCGAGTGAGTCCGGAGTAGTCCAATGAACGAAGGTCTAACATACGAATGTTTGCTAATCAGGCTCCATTTTTGATACAATTTGTGATTTGGGCGTATGAAACTGATGGCGGATGTTTAAAGTCCTCCAAGTTTGTGCGGGGGTTGAAATTGCCAAACAACTACCCCTGAAAACCGTTTTTTCGAAATAACTCGTGAATAACGCGCTGTACGTCCAAAAACGTAGTATACAAAGTTGTAGAGGTCAAAATTCTACATAAAAAATGTTTGGGGCACTTTACCCCTATTCCCAACCGTTCATCCCCCACAGCCACGTGAAGATCAGATGGGAAAAAAAAATGCTTTCCATTTAAAAAATTGAAGTTAATGAATTTTTTTTTTTGTAACTCGGAATATCTGTTTTTTTTTCAATAGCTTGTTTATTTATTCGGAGCGAATTTAATAAATGTTGCTATTTATATCTTGACATTGAATCGATGAATTTCTTTTTTTTTCTTCCATATTTTTTATTAGAACATTTACCACAAATTTTGTTTTGATCGTACCCGCGAATCTCCTATGGATTCAAAGTTAAACGCAATTTTCTAGCTCCAACCCCTAAATCCGG
>NW_021680716.1:88979-89157 GCF_001412515.2 Diachasma alloeum
TAATTGAGATTAAGGGATGAAAAAAGGGCAATTCGACGGAGAATTAAATTCTTCATTAATTAACCCTCTTTCATCCGTTAGTCTTTGTAACAAAAAAATATAAACTGCCATGAAACTCAGGGGCCAGTAAGAAAAATAATTCTTTCGCGGCACACACTGACTTTTCACCATTCGCCCG
>NW_021680716.1:89469-90783 GCF_001412515.2 Diachasma alloeum
ACACTGACTTTTCACCATTCGCCCGTGAATTAAAAATTCACCTCTCCCCGCCTAATAGAGATGAAGGGATGAAAAAAGGGCATTTCAACGGAGAATTAAATTCCCCATCAATTAACCCTCTTTCATCCCTTAATCTCTGTAACAAAAAAATATAAACTGCCATGAAAGTCATGGGCCAGTGAGAAAAATAATAGTTTCGCGGCGCACAGTGACTCCCGGTAATTAAAAATTCACCTCTCCCCTCCTAATTGAGATTAAGGGATGAAAAAACGGCAGTTCGACGGAGAATTAAATTCCCCATCAATTAACCCTCTTTCATCCCTTAATCTCTGTAACAAAAAAATATAAACTGCCATGAAAGTCATGGGCCAGTGAGAAAAATAATAGTTTCGCGGCGCACAGTGACTCCCGGTAATTAAAAATTCACCTCTCCCCTCCTAATTGAGATTGAGGGAAGAAAAAATGGCAGTTCGACGGAGAATTAAATTCCCCATCAATTTACCCTCTTTCATCTCTTAATCTACCGACGTCGGTGGCCGAGTGGATTAGACGCAAGTCTAGTGTGCGATAGGTTGTGAGTTGAATTCCCCGTGGAAGCGAATTTTTCAACGGAAGGCTCCGGCGAGCGGAAGGTTGCTAATAGAGGAACCGCCTGTACCGGCATGGGTTTTCTGTGGTTTCCCTATGCTACTTCTATGTTCTATGCGAATGCGGTACAGTGTAGAATCCACAGCCGCATGCATAGGGTTGGATAGAGTGCCGAATGGGACCCGAAAAAGGGACCTCGAGGCCGTTAAAAAAAAAAAAATCTCTTAATCTCTGTAACAAAAAAATATAAACTGCCATGAAAGTCATGGGCCAGTGAGAAAAATAATAGTTTCGCGGCGCACAGTGACTCCCGGTAATTAAAAATTCAGCTCTCCCCTCCTAATTGAGATTAAGGGATGAAAAGAGAAAAAATTTCTTCTCCATTAATTAACCCTCTTTCATCCCTTAATCTCTGTAACAAAAAAATATAAACTGCCATGAAAGTCATGGGCCAGTGAGAAAAATAATAGTTTCGCGGCGCACAGTGACTCCCGGTAATTAAAAATTCAGCTCTCCCCTCCTAATTGAGATTAAGGGATGAAAAGAGAAAAAATTTCTTCTCCATTAATTAACCCTCTTTCATCCCTTAATCTCTGTAACAAAAAAATATAAACTGCCAAGAAAGTCAGGGGCCAGTGAGAATGATAATAGTTTCGCGGGGTACAGTGACTCCCGGTAATTAAAAATTCACCTCTCCCCTCCTAATTGAGATTAAGGGATGAAAAA
>NW_021680716.1:91209-91387 GCF_001412515.2 Diachasma alloeum
AAAAGGGACCCCGAGGCCGTAAAAAAAAAAAAATCTCTTAATCTCTGTAACAAAAAAATATAAACTGCCATGAAAGTCATGGGCCAGTGAGAAGAATGATTGTTTTGCGGCGCACAGTGACTCCCGGTAATTAAAAATTCACCTCTCCCCTCCTAATTGAGATTAAGGGATGAAAAAA
>NW_021680716.1:92251-95486 GCF_001412515.2 Diachasma alloeum
TGGACGGGACTAAAATGAACACTCAAAACATTTTCAATAATTGATTTTTAAAAATTGCTTCTTGGTAAAGTCCACAACTTAGAAATTATTCAAGAGTGAAGTAAAATAGACATCCGAAAAAATGGGTCCTATTCCAAAATAAAGAAAATTTTTAAAGGACATTTTCCAAGAAAATCGTGTCGGTATCTTTGTATAAAGAAAAATTAGAGTTGGAAAAGATATTAACAAACAAACTTCGACTTTATTAAATTTTCCATTGAAGTTTGAAATATAAAGTAGCTTTGAATTTCCTGTTTTACTCTTGAAATAACTTTGAAATTATTAATTTTTTTTCAATGATCAATTGCACGCCCTACACATCTGACCTTTTGTTCATTTGCGAAATTTGTAAGATGGCTACTTTTCTACTCGCAGAGGAAATCACCATAAAACAATAGGCGGGGAGGAGGATGAATGAGCAAGAAAAAATTTGATTTACCACCCCCCACGACGAACGTCAAAAATAATTTTTTTTTTCTATTTGAAAAATTAAAATTGTTGAAACAAAAAATTGAGGAAGAAATCCAGGTGTCTATTTTACCCTGTTTTTTTCTTATTACGACTCCGTTTCATGAGAATGTGTTGGTTTTTATTATCTTCAACTGAAGTCGGAAGAGTAGATTTGATCAAATTCAACTCATTATTTAAATCTGGTGAAAATATTGCCCTACCCTCCCCTGTAACAATATCTCGAATTTTCGAAAAAAAAAATCGAGGAAATTCTAAGGTGTTTGAGTACGTTCTAGAAAATTCTTAGGTTTTCGAGAAAATTATAGGAAAATTCTCCGGTTTTCGAGAAAATTATAGGGATATCCTTAGCGGACCAAGTTGATAGTTGAACTCTCCATAATTTCCTGTGTTTGAGAGAAAATTGAGAGTCGTAGTGACGAGGCCAAAAATATATTTTATCCAAACCGATCTCTTTACTATCGACTTTTTTTAACCTGTCAGTAGGCGCGCGGTTCCACCACCGTTCTTGAGACGCGCGATTAGGGAATCGCTCATCGGTTTCTCGTATTAATAGAGCCAAATAGCGCCATAGGCGGTGCTGTTCGGCGTTCTGCAGCACGAGCCCCATACCCATAACACGTGGAAAATTTCGAACGTGCTGAAGAAACTATTATTTTTCTACTCAACCCTGATCAATAGACGACTTTTATCACCACGAAAGTTAACTAGAAGAGTTACTTGAGGCATAAAAAAAAATTCAGCAAAAGATTTGCGCTTTTAGGGTATATTTCCTATGGAGTGAAAATTGTTGTGAGGTAATCGCTCATAGCGCGCCTAGTGACGGGTTAAAACAGACAATTGGATTTGTTATTTTTAGTGATTTCTTCTATTTCTATCAACTTTTTTCAGAATTGAACATTTGATTTTGGAATTTTCATTCTTGACTATCTTTGAATCTATTCTCGATTTTTTTAATAGTTGACAGTTGCATTTTTTATTCTCTATTGTCTTTCAATCGACTCAATTTTTTTGAAAATTAAGAGTTGGATTTCTGATTCTCAATTGTCTCACAATCTACTCTCACCTTTTTTGGAATTGAAAGTTGAATTTTTTTATTCATGAAAATATGATTTTTTATTCTTAATTCTCTCTCAATCTACTTGAAAATTTTTGTAAAAGTTGAGTTAGATTTTTTGCTTCCAAATGGAAGCCCTGATGTATTCGTCAAATCTGAAATTTTCATTTTTTGTGCCAGGGTGAGTAATTTTGATCTTAGGAGTTCGACTATCATGCAGTTTTTAGATCATGTCCGTATATATGTATGTATGTACGTATTTGAGTTTTTTTTTCAAATTTAGTTTTTCGAGGATCATTCAAAAAATAATCACTTGTAATACCACAAGAGCTTCAAAATTATCGGGTATTTTTCGATAGGTTCGTTGCAAACAAACGAAGGAGTCAAGTTTTTCCTGAAAAACTTGACGACTTCGTTTGTATGCAGGGAACCTTGAGGAAAATGCCCGATTAATTTTGAAGCTCGTGTGGTATTCGGGGGATTATTTTTCCAATCCAAATGTCGGGCAATATAATTGGACCATGAGACGAAACTCACAATTGAGAAACGAAAATTGTATAATTAACACAACAGCATTCTCTTGTTGCAGTAATTGTTTAGAAGAAATATTACGGACTCAGTAATCAAAGAAAATTAATTTATTCAATTAAAAGCGTATCAACAGCTGAACTGTTATGCTACGAAAGACGATCACACGAACATCAGAACAGAGACGTTCGAATAGTTGAAATACGATCGTGTGCCTTTCACATACTCCTCTACTTCCAACACATTCAATGTGTGTGTCAGCACTCAATGTGTAGTTTCTCTCATCACAAAAACTGGTAAATTGATTCCACATTGTCTTCTTCGTTTCCTCCGTATTGACAGGAATATTCCCCTTTACGNGTCCCCTTGTGACCCTCTCAGTTTGACCCTTGTGAAAATTAACCGTCCCCTTGTGTCGGTTAACTGCCGTGACATTTGACCGTCTCCTTGTGGCCCTCGTGAAAATTTGCCCCTGGTGAAATTTGACCATCCCCTTATGACCCTTGTGAAATTTGACCATCTCGTGGTGACCCTTGTAACGTTTGACCCTTGTGAAATTTGACCATCCCCTTGTGACCCTTNATCTACTCATTTCGAATAAAAATCGTCGGATTACCACAATTGAATTCAATCTGTCAGCTTGACGAGGCGTTAATTCGACTGCATAATGTTTTGTTTTTTATATAGCAACTACCAAACAAAATTATCAGTTGAAAACCTTGCGGCTTGTACCACGTGATGTCGAATGGGCCAATTATATTGCCCGATATTTGAGTTGGAAAAATAATCGTCGAAATCTCTTCAATTATAGCTTAAAATATTCTTTTGGATGTTATATCGGTCGAGTTCGAAGATAGCGGCGATCGAATCATTTGCTTTGAAATTATCGCCTAAAAATTATTTAATCGAGGTTTAATGAGTTTAATCGCGGCTTAATCAGGGTTTAACCAAGGTTTCGTCAAGGTTAAATCAAGATTTAATCAACAGGTCCCGCGATGAAGCCAAGGTTGACCCACAGTCAACCCAAGGTTGACACATAGTCAGCCCAAATTTGACCCGAGGTCAAACCAAGGTTGATCCATGGTTAAGCCAAGGTCGACCCATGGTCAAGCCGAGGGCGACCCATGGTCAAGCCAAGGTTGA
>NW_021680716.1:95632-95811 GCF_001412515.2 Diachasma alloeum
TTGGCAAATAGAAAAGAATGAAAGTTGAAGAATGTCGCGTTAAAAGACCTTAAACATTGAGATTCATTCACGTGAGGATATCCCAGTATTGTTTACAATTTGGTACAGACCATTCTATAGATTCCGCCACTTTCAACCATCAAATTTGACAGTTGAATTACGCATGGAAAAATTGAGAT
>NW_021680716.1:96138-98616 GCF_001412515.2 Diachasma alloeum
ATCGATCCCAACCCAGAAATATCGATACACCCAATATCGCGATGCGCAAATATCGATCAAAAATATCGAATATAGGAACAAAAAATATTGATACAAGTATCAATCCTAGATCGGGAAACACTAGGTCAAGCCAAGGTTAACCCAAGGCCAAGCTAAAGTTGACTCAAAGTTGACCAAAAGTCAATGCAGAGTTGGCGCAAAGTTGACTCACGTTCAACCTTGATATTGATCTTTCTAGACTCCAATGAATGGCTAGGAGTCGATTTTCACATTTTCCGCTTTTTTTCGGCTCCTGTTCCTAGTTAAAATTTCCGTTCACTAGAAATTTCATTTCACATTATCTTTGAAAAAAAAATATATTAAAATTGTCCTGGGATTAATTTTCAATTCCGAAAAAGTTGATTGGAAATAAAGAGATCACCAAGAATTACAAATCCAATTCTCAATTTTCAAAAAAGTTGATAATATTGAGAGGGGCTAGCATAAAATGCATTGTAGTCCTCGTTGCTCCAATCCTCAACTAACTCTCAATTTTCTCTCAAACACTGGAAATTATTGAGTCATTCCTATAATTTTCTCGATAACGTAAGAATTTTCAAGAAAAATCTTGCGAATTGGTTAGGAATTTCTATTACAGTTTATTTTGAATTTTTNTTTTAACGAGAATTAGTTCGCGAGAGTGTTTAGTGTGTGTGGAAATTGGAATAAGTGTTTATAACTTTGGATATTTACCGTCGCCATATTGACAGGGTGTCACGCGATTGTGTGTGACTAGGGGAGATGGTGGTGTTTATTTTGCGTTATTTTCTAGTCAATATTAAAAATATAAAAACCTATTTCCCCCCTTCAAGGCACCATTTCCGTTAAGAGGCAATAAATAATATGTTTTTTCAAAAAACNGAAAACAAATCGAATTCTATTGACTTTTTCTATTGAATATTTTTTGTTAAACGTCTCAATAAAATTGGCCAAAAACTAATTGAGAGTTCAATAGATATCCAACNTAACCATACGGTCGTAATTAGTGGAAACGGAAAATGGTTTTTTTTGACAATTTTCTGGGGAATTTTCTACGGACATGTCGGGCAAAAATCCATCCAACCGGGCCTTAAGGGATGAAAGAGGGTTAATTGATGGGTAATTTAGTTCTCCGTCAAACAGCCTTTTTTTTCATCCGAGAGAGACCGAGCGAGTTAGAGGGAGAGTGAGGTCNTCGCGCTCGGCCGCTAGCCTTCGTTTATCGCACGGTTAGCGCAGCGCCGCGGGAGTAAACCGAGCGCACTGTTGCCATGTTGGCGCCTACCGCTACGTCCGTCTTTCAAATGTGGCAGCGAATGAAGAAGTAAATGCAGCTCGCTCGAGTGGTGGACAGAGATTCACTCGCACCGGGCGGAGCGGANGCCGGATTTAGGGGTTGGAGCTAGAAAATTACGTTTAACTTTGAATCCATAGGAGATTCGCCGGTACGATCAAGACAAAATTTGTGGTAAATGTTTTAATAAAAAATATGGAAGAAAAAAAAAATTCATCGATTCAATGTCAAGATATAAATAGCAACATATATTAAATTCGCTCTGAATAAATAAACAACCT
Source organism: Diachasma alloeum (assembly GCF_001412515.2). NCBI lineage: Eukaryota > Metazoa > Arthropoda > Insecta > Hymenoptera > Braconidae > Diachasma > Diachasma alloeum. The sequence goes on from NW_021680716.1 coordinate 97,732, forward strand.
ATTGAAGAAAAAACACTGATATTCCGAATTACGNAAACAAAAATATAAATAGACAAAAACGGGCGGCGTCGCGCTCATTGAACGGGTAACCGTAGGTTGAATTTTTTCATCCGTGAATTTTTTCATCCCTGGCGCTGCGCGCTCGGGATTTTAATCTGCAAAAATATCCGATAATTTTGGAGGTCTCGTGGTATTACTACTGATTATTTTTCTCACTCGGATTTCAGCCAATCAGAGCGCAGTAGTAGAGGATNAAAAAAATTCATTAACTTCAATTTTTTTAATGGAAAACATTTTTTTTTCTTATCTGATCTTCACGCGGCTCTGGGGGATGAACGGTTGGGAATAGAGGTAAAGTGCCCCAAACATTTTTTATGTAGAATTTTGAGCTCTACAACTTTGTATATTACGTTTTTGGACGTACAGCGCGTTATTCACGAGTCACTTTGAAAAAACGGTTTTCAGGGGTAGTTTTTTGGCTTTTTCAACCCCCGCNTCACTGCCCTCTGCTTGGCCGAAATCCGAGTAGAAAAATAATCCGTCAAATACCACTCGTGCTCCAAAATTCATCGGATATTTTGAAGCACTAGTGGTATCACTACTGAAAATAGGATTTTTGATTCTCAATTAGTTCTCAATAGTTTANGAGATTAAATAATGAAACCGCTGTCATTTATTGAGAATTTAATTCTCTATCGATCAGCATCGANAAAAATTGAGAGTTGGATTCTTGATTTTCAATTAACTCTCAATTTACTGAGAGTAGATTGAAAGACAATTGAGAGTCAAAAATCCAATTTTCAACTCTAAAAAAAAGTTGAGAGTAGATTGAGAGATTATTGAGAATCAAAAATTCAACTCTCAACTTGCGAATTGAGAGTTTTT
>NW_021680716.1:98810-99605 GCF_001412515.2 Diachasma alloeum
GCGAATTGAGAGTTTTTGTGAATTGAGAGTTAGATTTTTTGTTTTTGAAAATCGGATTTTTGATTAGAGAATCGGCGAATTTTCTCAAAAAAATTTTATATTGTAGCTTNAGAAATGAATCTTCCAATCAGGGGAGCCCCTCCGGACTCACTCGACGCCGCAGAGCCATTCCGGATTTCTCCGCGCGTTCGAAAATTCATTCCTCCACCCCTACTTCAGATTAAGGAATGAAATCGTTGTCATTTATTGAGAATTTAATTCTCGATCGATCGGCATCGGCTTCAATCCTTCATCTCAATTAGGGTGGAAGAAATGAATTTTCCAATCGGGGGAGTTCCTCCNGGGGGGGGGGGAAATGAATCTTTCAATCAGGGGAGCCCCTCCGGACTCACCCGACGCCGGAGAGCCATTCGGGATTCCTCCGCGCTTTCTAAAATTCATTCCTTCGCGCTTACTTGAGATTAAGGAATGAAATCGTTGTCATTTATTGAGAATTTAATTCTCGATCGATCGGCATCGGCTTCAATCCTTCATCTCAATTAGGGTGGAAGAAATGAATTTTCCAATCGGGGGAGTTCCTCCGAGCACACTCGACGTCGGAGAGCCGTTCGGGGTTTCTCCGCGATTTTGAACATTCATTCCTCCGCTCCTAACTGAGATTACGAAATGAAACCGACGTCATTTATTAAAAATGCAATTCTCAATCTGCAGACTTTGGTTTCATTCCTTCATCTCAATTAGGGAGGGGAGAAATTAATTTTTGAATGAGAAGAACTTGTTCGGAGTTACTGCGCG
>NW_021680716.1:100171-100386 GCF_001412515.2 Diachasma alloeum
CGTGGACGTACACATATAATTGGACTGAAATTCATAGAAATTTTTAATTTGCAGTGACGAAATCCCTTGAAATGTCCGTATTACGGCAACGCGATAAAAATTCCCAATAAGTGTTCTCGGAATTTCCGCGAAAATATAACTGAAACCTACAGACATCATTCCTGAATTCAAGACTTTCCTTTGATTTTCAGGATCATGTCACTAGAAATTTTTTA
>NW_021680716.1:100514-100927 GCF_001412515.2 Diachasma alloeum
ATAGAAATTTTTAATTTGCAATGACGAAATTCCTTGAAATTTCCGTATTACGGCAACGCGATAAAAATTCCCAATAAGTGTTCCCGGAATTTCCGCGAAAATATTACTGAAACCTACAGACATCATTCCTGAATTCAAGACTTTCCTTTGATTTTCAGGAACATGTCACTAGAAATTTTTTACAAAATGACTTAATTGTCACATTCCTTGCTCATTGCATTTCAGAAATGCAGCCGCCTAAAAAAGACACATCGATTCCTAGGAACAACGTTTTTTTTTCTCGGTAAATACAGACAATAGAGAAATGTCAGAGTACAGTGAATAAACTTCACTCGTCAAAAACTCCATAATGGCAGAGTTAAATTCCCTGATTTTTTTTCACTCTCGATTAATTTTTTAAAGATTCAAATTGA
>NW_021680716.1:101176-101324 GCF_001412515.2 Diachasma alloeum
AACGTTTTTTTTTTCTTGGTAAATACAGACAATAGAGAAATGTCAGAGTGGAATTCCCGGATTTTTTTTCACTCTCGAATAATTTTTTAAAGATTCAATTTGATACTTGATTCATTCACATCGTTCCATTCCATCGGGAGATATTGTC
>NW_021680717.1:0-57165 GCF_001412515.2 Diachasma alloeum
GGTGAATCGGGAATACAATGTAATCCGAACTCACAAGAATGTCATCGTCGGCACCCAGCCGCTCACGGCCACCGCCCGGTGTACGATTATCAAGCGAAAATAAATCAATCCATACTACACATAAAATTTAAAACTCCTCAAAATTGCCTCCAAAAAGCAATGGGGNTGAATCGGGAATACAATGTAATCCGAACTCACAAGAATGTCATCGTCGGCACCCAGCCGCTCACGGCCACCGCCCGGTGTACGATTATCAAGCGAAAATAAATCAATCCATACTACACATAAAATTTAAAACTCCTCAAAATTGCCTCCAAAAAGCAATGGGGAACAATTTTGAGCGGGGGCTGTAATGTCCAAAAATTTTATACTAGAAATTTAAGACTAGAATAAATTCTATGTAAGATTATAATTCTAAGTTATATTATAATTTCATCTAATCAAGAACCAAATCCACAATTGTAAATGAAATTGAGTGCATTTCATCACCTGGACTCAATTAAAGATTCCAAAGACACTGGAATCGAGTTCAAAAGTGATGAAATGACACACTCAGCATGCCCCAATTACCTAATACTAAGATTCACACGCGAAGGAACGATTGAAAACCGATTAATTGAGACCCCAAAAACCGATTGAACTACTTCCCCATAAAAATCAAAAGAGTGGGAAAAGTCATACGACATGTTCCACCAATTAAAAATGGACTCGTTGGAGCCCATGTGACAAGTGACCCCAAAATTCATATAAAAATGTCAGAAAAACCAAAATTAAGCAGTCTTGAAGCAGCGACGGAGCAGTCACAATTCTGGAGGAAACAGTTCATTTAATCGGTCCGGTTTTTCAATCCTTCCTTCGATTACGCGGGATAGTACTGAATTAAGAATAAGTTACGAACAATTGAAATTATCCGGGAATAAAATTTCTTTAACAGAGAGTGATGACTTTTCTTGCAAATAAGGAATTCGTTTATTGTGACGCGTTGTGGACAGTCTCAATCAAACTCTTAAAATCTTCAAATTTAAATGCCAAAAATTCATTAAAATATCAACGAGTAGAAGAAAGTGTTTCCATGAAAGTATCCATAATAACCTTTAGCGCGAATAATTGCTGTTGAGGAAATTACGGATTTATCCAGGGATCTACAAACACATCGAATAATTTATAAATAACAGACCGAATTGTGAGTAACAACAATTTGTAAACCTAAATTTGAATCCTTCAGATCATTCCAGGGATAGGAATTTTAGCTACATAAATTTCTGTAAAATCACGCGTATGTTTTTGTAAACCGAATAGTTATACAAAATATATTTAAATTCAAACTTGATTCCCAGTACAACTCCAAATTTCTTGATTAGAAATTAGTCTCAACTCAAGCCCTATCCCTAAATCAAACCTTTTTCCCTTATATTTTAAAAAAAGGTAAGAGTATAAAACTTTGCGTCGTCCAATAATTATAAAATTCAATAATTTTAGCTTTGATTTTAATGTGACGATTAAAACATGTGCATTCCATGCTTAAATCCTTCTCTGGACATAACAGACGTTAGGCGGTGTATGAGGTGAATTTGAGAGTGAATTTCTGTGGTTCCCGGTAGCTTAGTCGGTAAGAGTGCCTGGCGCGTATCTGGGAGACCCGGGTTCGATTCCCGGCTAGGTTAAGCGGAAATGTTTTCTCTAAATTCTAATTCTCTTAGAATTCTTTAATGTGTAAAGGAGGTTAGGCGGTGTATGAGGTGAATTTGAGAGTGAATTTCTGTGGTTCCCGGTAGCTTAGTCGGTAAGAGTGCCTGGCGCGTATCTGGGAGACCCGGGTTCGATTCCCGGCTAGGTTAAGCGGAAATGTTTTCTCTAAATTCTAATTCTCTTAGAATTCTTTAATGTGTAAAGGAGGTTAGGCGGTGTATGAGGTGAATTTGAGAGTGAATTTCTGTGGTTCCCGGTAGCTTAGTCGGTAAGAGTGCCTGGCGCGTATCTGGGAGACCCGGGTTCGATTCCCGGCTAGGTTAAGCGGAAATGTTTTCTCTAAATTCTAATTCTCTTAGAATTCTTTAATGTGTAAAGGAGGTTAGGCGGTGTATGAGGTGAATTTGAGAGTGAATTTCTGTGGTTCCCGATAGCTTAGTCGGTAGGAGTGCCCGGCGCGTATCTGGGAGACCCGATTTCGATTTCCGGTTGGGTTAAGCGGGAATTTTTTTTCTCTCAATTTCAATTCTATTAGAATTCTTAAATGCCTAAAGGAGGTTAGGCGGGGTATGAGGTGAATTTGAGAGTGAATTTCTGTGATTCCCGGTAGCTTATTCGGTAAGAGTGCCCGGCGCGTATCTGGGAAACCCGAGTTCGATTCCCTGCTGAGTTAAGCGGAAATTTTTTCTCTCTGAATTCTAATTCTCTTAGAATTTTTTGCAGCCCTTGGCTGTTCACAATGAAGTCGAGGTATTTCACCTCGGAACGACAGAAAACACACTTCTCTCCATTTATTGTGAGACCGTGATCTCTCAATTTATCGTGGACCTTTCCCAACCACGTGAGGTGCTCTTCGAATGTCCTTGAGATGATAATGATATCGTCCAAGTACACAAACACGTGTGGATACATCTCTGGACCGATCAATTTGTCCAAGGCTCTTTGGAAGGTAGCGCATTTGTCAGTCCGTGGGTCATGCGTTCGAACTGGAGAAACCCTCATCCCGGCACCGTGAATGCAGTGATCTCTTTCGAGTCCTGTGTTAACGGTATTTGCCAATACGCGGCACTCAAGTCGAGTGTCGTGATATAATTGGCTTGTCGTAACTCATCAAGGATGCCGGTCATATTTGCACCCGGGTAAGCATCCTTTTCCGTTACTTCATTTACCCTGCGGAAATCGATACAAAACCGATATTTTCCGCTGGCTTTCGTAACCATCACTACGGGACTATTCCATTCGCTTTTGGATGACTTGATTACTCCATCTCGGAGCATCTCATCTACCTCCTTCCACATTGATACTTTAATGTATTCAGACATGACCCTGACCCTTTGTCGGATACGTTCGTGCCCTTCCACGTCAATCTTGTGGTGTGGTAGCTTGGAAATCTGTGGACTTCCATCATGCACTGGAATTTTTTTATCCAGCAGTCTTTGGAGTTGGCTATTTTGCTCCTCTCCAGGTACCTTCAAGCCGTTACACACAGTTATGGGGCAGGCTCGGTCCACTCAGACAAACTTGAATGTTTCGTCAGGTTTGTCTCTAAAGAACCAGGATTGGTCAAAGAAATCAATGACCAATCGTGCTTCTCTCAAAAAATCCAATCCCAGTATGAAATCCTCGGATAGCGAAGCCATCCAAAGAATTTCAACCGTGACGGGTCTTCCCCCTAATACCAAAGGTATTTTAAAGGCCTCCTTTACCACCTCTAGTTAACTATTCACCACTAGAACTCTTCTCGGTGGTATTCTTCTCGCACTGATACCTAGCTCGCTCAGCAGCTCGATCCCCGCTTCTCCAGCAAAGGTACGAGATGCCCCTGAGTCTACTAGAGCGCGTATTTTCCTTCCGAGAATTTTGATATTCACGTGAAAGGCAAATGTCTTTCCTTCTTTCATCGCCTAATTGATAAACTCCAGATCAGAGCTCATTTCTGGCGATGACAATGCAATGGGGTCCGTCAGGGATTCTAGAGAGAGTTTTTCCACTCTCCTCTCCTTTCGAGACTCCTCTGCCACTGCCGCGGGCATTTCTACCCTTGTACAGCAGTTTCTTCGACCTCTGGGCTATGATTCTGCCCTGAGATCTCTCCTCCTACAGTTTCTGAGGAATTTTCCCCCTCTTCCACTGGGTTTCTCTCCATTTTCCCTGAGACTTCCGGCGGCGCAGACGAATTTTCGTCACTTATGCCGTCGGTTTCCCGTTTATTGGACGGCATTTTGGGCACTCTGGCAAGTGCACGCCTTTGGCACCGCATCCGTAACAAAATACGGTTCGTTCAGTGGTGCAAAACCTGAATGTGTCGCAATTGCGGCACACCAACAAGTGCCTGGTGAAACCAGCACGTCCACCTCTCCCTGAAGGAGTTCTCGAGAACTCGAGTTCATCATAGATGACTTCCACAGTCTCTATGAGCTCGTTGTGCTCTTCCATCTCGAGTGCTCTCAAAGATGGCTGCTCATAACCTCTGTGTTGCCTTGGGTCTTTATACCCGAAGCTCGAGCCTTTCTGGACATAGCTCGGGCCTCGGTATGCGAAGCTTGGGCACAGGGCACGTTCTGGTTTTGGGGGGGTCACCACGTCAGCTCGGAGAGAATGAACTTCTCCTGACGTAAAGCGTGCCTCTCCAATTCTTTCAACCTCGACGCTGGGCCGAGGGTGTCGCCAACGATGTACTTCGGCAACATATTGTTGTAGATGTAAGTCAACTGCTTCTCCTCGGACCACAGAGGTCGAGTGCGTCCAAACAGGCCGTTCATATTTGCTATGAACGCTCCTACACTTTCCTCCGCGGCTTATCGGCGGTCGAAAATTTCCTTGTAGAACGCTTGCTAAAAATCCAGCGCTCTGAATCTTTCACGGAGGGCGTGGCACGCGTCTTCCCAAGAGAAAACCTCCACGTGACGATACCCCCTTTCAGGATCTTCACGAGATCGCTTTCCTGAATGCGGATTACTCTCCCTCGCCCTCTGCGGAGAGGGGCTGCAGCTCCTATCAGTCCTGAAGTCAGGAGCTGTTCTTCTAACCTCTTCGCTTCCTCAGCGAAGATTTTCAATATCGCCATCCGAGAGGCTAGGTCTTCTGATGACCTTTCGGCCTCTTGGCTTGGCCTGTCCTTTGGCAAGGGAAGGCTCCAATCCGTCGCCAGCGGACTGATTGGCCTTTTAGCCCTCTCCTCCTCCAAGAGCGCCCCCTTTTTCTCTGGTTTAAATTTCGAGACTTTTTCAGCCTCGGATTCTCCACCACTACTCTCCGAGATCGTCACTGTTCCAGTGGGACTCATCTGCGTTTTCTTCCTGGCTACCTTTTCGGGATCCATTTCTAAACCTTTCGGTTCGACCGGGGTCCCAGGGGTTTTCTCCTCCCCTCCCCCTTCCGTTTGCTTATTCAGCAAATCCTTCTTTGGTGCCATTTCTAGCCCAGGGAGTCTTTCGTGAGTTCAGGAGGCTTATTCAACCTCTGCTTTCACGACAGAAAAGAGTTTTCTGGGAGCTCCGCAGCTCCTTTTATACTCTGCAGTCCAGAGTGGGGGGTCCTGCCTACTCTTGTTCCCTCTTCGAGTATGTGGCGCCCCCTTCTCTAAGTCGGCGGCTGCTCTGGAGGCTCTTGGGGAATTTTACTTGTTCAGTAAAAGCCCCTATCAATCCCCAGGTTCATCTAGTGAGTATTTTCGAACGAAAACTCCCTAGTTCTGGGCGATTATCCGTATTGCCCCTGTCTTTTCCCGCCATTTCGGACGTTTTAGGACATTTCCGGAGGTATTCCATGTCTTTTCAGTCATTTTTCCCTCTTTTCCGCTCTTTTATTGAGTTTTTCTTCCTTTTGTTTTTGAAAAATCCTCCATTTCCCGCCTTTGGCGGTACTGTGGGGTGTTTTTCCAACTAAAAGATTCCTCCTCGACGTTTTCAGTATTTTTTCAACTAAGGTGGCGCCATCTAGTGGCATTTCTCACCAGCCGGTACTTTCTTTATCATCCGGCAAGGAAGATTTCTACTTTACCAACTGCCATTCAACCATGGTGGGTTACCGACAGTTATTACTTTTATCGGGGAGCTGATTTGCATGCAAATGTGAATAATTTGTTTGTTTTGGCGCTTTCGCCCCTTTCCTTCATTGGTTGTACAATTTCGTGGGCATACCAACGTATCTTTATCCTGGTCATATTGCAAACCGAGGACTTTCCTATATTTTTGTGAAACAAAATTTCCCAAAAAAAATCATCCGCGGGATTTTTTACTCCACTTGCCTAGGGGCATTCCTCCATGGCCTCCTCCTCTGCCTTTCCCCTTGCTTCGGAGGGGATTGCACCCTCCTTGTCTGCCTCCTCCTGGAGTGCGAGCTTCGTAGCTCGCTCCAGGTTTCTTCTTTCCTTCCTTCGGAGTTTGCAGGGCCTGACTCTCCACTCCCGGGTTTGCCCTGCGGGGTGTCTCTCAACCCTCTCGGCTGGAGTTGGGAGTCTTTCTCCCTGCACCACGTAATTGGGGCCTTCCCTTCGCCTCGGCTGGGGGCATGTCTCGGCCCTCCTCTTGGGTGTGGGTGAGGCGGTTTCTGCGGGGGGCGGGGCGACACTTTCCGTTGCTTCGGCTCTCCTCTCCGTCTTGAGCTGATTCTGCAGCTTTCTCAGGTCGGCCCTGGGGATGTTTTGCCCGAAAGCTGGATACCAGGGTCCCTGGTTCCTGTACTTTTCAGCACAGGACTTGCAATACGGCCCGGGGCACGGAATTCCGCATTTCCTGCAGTGCGGTCGATACGGGGCAGAACAATATCTGCTCTCATGCCCTTCCTTCCTGCAATTCCAGCACAGACGTGTGGGAATTGGGAGCTGCTTGGCCACTCTGCGGGTCACCTCTACACCGGGAGTGCTGTCGACGAGAGGAGATTCCTGGACCATCCTCTCGTCTTCAGAGGCTTTATGTTTGGGGTTTCTCACCCGAACTGCCTCTGGGGCTCTCTCTCCTCCGTGCTGAAACACCTGGGAGTACACCTCCCTCACCTCAGCATCCGGGGCTCTCCTCTCAGGGTTCTTTCGCCCCCTTCTCCTTCCTGCCTTTCGGCAGTTTCCCCTCGGCCTTGGAGCTCCTCTCCTTGGCCTCAGGTACCAGCGCTGGGGTTGCAGGGGTGTTCCTCGTCGTCGAGGTCGGCTCACGGGATTTCCGCCTGTGCATTGTGACCCATGCGTAGGAGAATTTTTCATCCTTGACTTCCATCTGCTCTTGGGGAAGAGGCGGCGGCACAGCCGACGTGGAGTTGACTCGTGGCAACTGTGCAAGCATCGTTGCCATCAACTCGGGGTGCTCGCCCAGTATGGCCGCCAAACTCCTCGCCAAGGCGTCCTTCTCCTCCGGGGTTTTCGCCCGAGTTGCTTCTGCGACTGGAGACGGAGCTGTCGTGGTAATCTCTACCACCTGAGACACCGTCTCCAGAGGCTCAAACGCAGGTGAGGGAATTTCACCCTCCTCCTCCTCTATCGCCATCAGCAAAACCATCTCGGCCTGCTCTGCTTCCGTCAAGTCCCGATCTGTAATAAAAAGGGCCATGAGATCCAATGAGGCGGTTTCCTCAGTGCGTTGCGGTACTGATGAGCCGTCCGCTCTCTTTCCTTCCAGGGATTTTTCACCCTGGAGGTTAACTTCGGACTCCGGAGAGTCCGACTTACCTCTTTGGGATCCTTCGGCAGTTTTCGCCACCTTCTGCACCAAACTGTCTCGCACGTCATCTTGCATTAATCACGGATTTTTCACCACGTGCACGGGTCTTAGTTTTCGTCTCCGGGGAGCTTCAAGAAATTCCACGTCTTGTCGCCTACGTGGTCAAAACGGAAAAGGACGCTTCCCGTGGTCATTTCCCCCAATTTCACAGATGTTGGGGGTGGTGGAGGGATTAGGACGCGTATCAATTTGATTAATCGCCGCCGATGGTCCCCCCTAGTGACCTGAACTCCGACCTAAATTTCCATATTTAGGTAGTCCTTTTGAACACCTTTGATTTACATCAATCAGAGATGTCAATTTCATCTTTCGCGCGATTTCTCCATCGCGTGGCTCGCCCTCGCGGGCAGAAACCGTACCGCCGATACCTGCAGTCGGTAATGCTATCCTTCTTCAGGATAGTCTTCTTTACCGGGCGTCGGTAAAAGCGTCTTTCAGCATTTTTGCATATTTACGCGAGAAGAATCCAATTTTCCAGAATTCTCACCGTTTTTTCCTCGCTTTCTTCGATTTTCCGGTCGAAGAGGGGAAATGCCCCGCACCCGAGAACAATCCCCCCCCCCCGGGTGGCGAGGAGAACAGCACTTAGAGTAGCCGGACATAACCCCTCCCAAGCAAAAAATCGATACTTTTGAATTTTCGTCGGGCAAAATAAACTCGTACTCTCAAGGCCATCTCCCCTGGGTGTCGAGGAGACAAAGCCTCGAGTTTCTGAGAAATTCTCCCCACGACAAAAAATTTCGTGAATTTCGAATTCTATTTTTCCCTTTTCAAGGAATAAATAAAATTCGTTACATTCAAGGGGAATCAATTCATCGATTCTCCTCGTATTGTCTACGCGATAATTTTCTACTTACCCATTTTTCAGGGTTTTCTTTCTACTCCAATAGCGTGGCCCCCCGTCGGGCGCCATTTTGTAAGGATATTTTCCCGGATTGTTCACCCAGGAAAAATCCAAACTACCTTTTATGCCGTCTCTATCGCTCAATAATCGGGCGCCAGCCGAACCTTCACGGGAGGTTCGACAAAAACCTGCCACTGAGGCAAAGTCGTCCACTCAGTGACTTCTGTGGCTGGGCAAAGGGTTGCCCAGCTAGCATCAGTGTGATACGGTAGAGTGGGCGAGGTCCACCAGGAGTATCGTATGCCAAATATCATCAGCCACTATTCCAGGCTGGAAATTGAGCCTCACGGTCTAATCTTCCATGCAAATTAAATTCACACTCGTCCTGGAGGGTTTTTCACTTTCTCAGTAGGCTTTCTCCTCCCGAGTATTTCTACGCGGGAGTGTTTCAGAGTTAAATGCGTATCAGCCGGGACTCCTCAGAGCCTGGGACGCCATGAGGCTGATCCGACCAAAGTGGAACACTGTTACCCACTTCACGACCACCCACACTCTCGACCACCAGTTATCGCTTCGGTCATCGCACGTCACCGTCTCCGGGTACTCGAATGTCGGCACATGGTCAGGTCGACAGGAGGATGATCTCTACTCCAGACCCACGGGCCCATGCGCTCGTCGTTTGTTTCGCCGAGCTGGATAACGCCGGAAACAACAAAGTCGTCACTAAGAGTTCCGAAATAGCTGTTTTTTCCGTTTGTGGAGGATGTTCCTGCATCCCTCTACGTTCACTACCATCAGTGATGCACCTGGCTGCGCTGAGCTATGCGCCCACCATTCCCTTGGCCATCTTCCAAGCCAACACCACAGTATATATCGGAGAAATCCTTTCAACTTCCCCGCTCGAGCGTCCGCGTTCGACCAACTCAGAATCTTACTAGGGCCTTCTCCCCCTAATCTAGATATCTCAGCGATGATGGGTCATTGCATTACCTTATCCCCACCAATCACCCCGACGGAATCTCGGGGGTACCAGTCCTCTCACCTGGCCGTTGGTCCCTAGTCTACTCTGACATAGCCTATGGAATCGCCCAGTTGGACAGCCTGTAACTCGGCCCCTTTTCCCGTACCACATGCTGGGCAAATTCCAAAATAGCGATAGTCTAGTAACATCCTCCAGACCTCCAGGGGTCGCGGTTTCACTCATAACCGCTATGCCTTAGGTCTTTCATCGGTTTGTCGCTCAATTCATCTAGTCCCGGCTTTCTTCAGCCACCTCTAGATGTCACTAACTGTCTCTCTTCACTAAGTTAAGAAATTACATATCTTTTTAAGGAGATTTTAACCCGTAACGAGAAAATCTCGTTACAGCGTGTGGTTTTTTTTTTTTTTTTTTGGGTTCATGAACGGAAAAATGCTCTTTACGCACTAACACACTCCGAACGGGTGGTGTCTGAAGTATAGTGTCCGAGTCGGTCAGGTCTAGATGGTAGCGACCACAAGCAAGTATCTGGTCGGCGAATGTGCAACCCATACGGACTAAAAAACCGAACATGACCCTAGTGATCGTTGACCTTTTCTTCCCCTCGCGGCACCACCGTTAAGTATTACTTCGCGAGGGAGGTCTTAGCTATTTGCTCTTCCTCATTCCAACCTGATGTACGTCCTCCTAGCCTACAAAGATGTTGGGTGTAGGTAGGAGGTTCCAGTAGGTTTTCCGCCTGTGTTGCAGCCTTGCGCTCGCGTTCCTCTTTCCTGAGCTCTTTTATGACTTCAGCCGCAAAGTGACTTGTTGCGTCCCAAGCTGCCTGCGATGATAGTAATACATCCGTTAGATTATCAGGCAGTATTTCCATTTTTAGTGTGGACACCCAGATATGCCTGGTCTCGCTGAAACGCGGGCATGCGAAGAACACATGCTGCGCATCATCATCCACTTCTGGGCAGTTTGGACATTTCGAGGAATCTTCATGCTTGAATTTATGAAGATACGCTCTAAAGCATCCGTGCCCAGAAAGCATCTGCGTCAGGTAGTAGTTCACCTCCCCGTGTCCGCGATTTAGCCAGACATCCACTTTAGGGATCAGGCGATGAGTCCATCTCCCCTTGGTGGAGTTGTCCCACTTCAGCTGCTATCGAATTAGGCTGTTTCGCCTTTCTTCAGACGTCAACTCCTCGGGACTCAGCACTTCGGATCTTCTACGCTCATACAGAGCTTTCCGCTCCTCAGCCAAAATCTCGATCGGCAACATTCCTGCGATGACACACACTGCGTCCTCAGAAACCGTCCGATATGCACTTGCGACTCTAAGGGCACTGAGTCGATAGACTGGTGCGATCTTACGTCGTGCTTCCTGTAGTTGTAGGACTGTTCCCCAGATGGGGGTGGCATATGTGAGCACGAAAGTAATCACTGAGCACAGTAGTGCTCGTCTCCTCTGCTTGGGTCCCCCGATGTTTGGCATGAGGCGTGATAAGGTGGATCTCACACCAGATGCCTTGGTCCCCACGTGCTCAGCTTGCTGCTTGAAATTCAGTCGTGCATCGATCATCACCCCCAGGTATCGGATGAATGGCTGGGAGGTGATTTCACAAGACCCGACTTGCAGCGTGATCGTCTCGATTTTCTTCCTGCTGGTGATCAATGCGGCTTCCGTTTTCTGTTCCGCTAGGCTCAGTCCAACAGAATCCATCCAGCAGCGGATCGTCTCGAACGTTATGCTGAAAACACGCTTCATGTCCTCCAGGTGTTTCCTGATGATGACCACAGCCACGTCGTCTGCAAATGCCACAAGCTTAGTCCGCGAGGGCAGTTTCAGCTTCAGCAGCCCGTCGTACATGATGTTCCACAGGAGGGGACCCAGGACTGAACCTTGGGGTACTCCTCCTGTCACTTTGTACTTCTTAGGCCCAGTCTCGGTATCATACATGAGGACCCTTTTGCTGAAATAGCTACTGACCATCCTCCGCAAGTAGCCCGGCACGTCCAGTTTGGCAAGAGCCTCCATGATGCAGTCCCACCTAGCTGAATTGAAGGCGTTCTTGATGTCGAGAGTCATCACCAAGTAATACTCCTTAGTGCCATTCAACCATCGTTCCCCTTCAATCGCTTTCCTAGCGATTTCGACGACAAGGTTGATGGCATCAAGTGCGGACCGGCTTTTCCGAAAACCATATTGATTCCCAGCAAGCGCGGGTTCCACGGCAGCTTCTATCCTCTGGTGGATGATACGNCCATTCAACCATCGTTCCCCTTCAATCGCTTTCCTAGCGGTTTCGACGACAAGGTTGATGGCATCAAGTGTGGACCGGCTTTTCCGAAAACCATATTGATTCCCAGCAAGCGCGGGTTTCACGGCAGCTTCTATCCTCTGGTGGATGATACGCTCGAGAATCTTGCCAGCAGTATCGAGCATGCAGAGGGGACGGTAAGATGAAGGTTCGTCCGGTGGTTTATTCCCTTTTGGGAGCAGTACCAACCTCTGCTGGTTCTACATGGCAGGAAACATACCCTCTCTGAGGCACTCGTTGTAAACATCCAGGAACTGCTCTGGCATCGTGTTAATGGCCAGCATCAACGCGATGTTCGGGATTCCATCCAGCCCTGGAGCTTTGGAGTTTCCCACTCTTTTGCAGGCCCCATCAGCTCTTCCCTGGTGATCTCCGGGACAATTTCTCCTTCCCATTGTTCAGAGTTGCGGCGAAATTCCGGTTGACTTGGGAACAGCCTCTCCACAATTCTGTTCAGGAGCACCGGACATGATGCTGATGGCATTGATTGACTCTTGAGTCGTGTCATCACTGTGTGTGTGTTTTTTTTTTTTTTTTTTTCGTCTGTTGGGAGAATGCATTTACGCACGACCACCTGAGGAAGGAAATGTGTTTCCGTCCGTCAAGTGAGTGTGGGACTCCGACAGTGACTGCCAATACCCACTAAACTCCAATCAGACACATTTCCACTAACCTTTCTTCCCCTCACGGCACCACCGTTAGGTATTACTTCGTGAGGGAGGTCTCAGCTGTTCGCTCTTCCACTTTGTCACAGTCTAATGTACATCCCCCTGCTCAACTATGATGTTTTGTGTGAGCAGGAGGTTCCATCAGACTCTTCATCTATTCAGTACTTTTGCGCTTGCGTTCCTCTTTTCGGGGCTCGGAGCTCCTTCAAGACCTCGGCCGCGAAGTCGCTCCTAGCATCCCAGGCTGCCTGCGATGACAACATTGCTTCCATCAGATTCACGGGCAGGACCCTGCCACCAAGTACCGACTCCCACTCGGAGCAACTCGACTTAAAGCGTGGACAGACAAAGAAAACATTTTCTGCGTCTTCGTCAGCACCTGTACATATGGGGCAATCGGAAGAATCCTCATGCTTAAATTTATGAAGATACGCCCGAAAGCACCCATGGCCTGAAAGCATCTGAGTAAGATAGTAATTCAGTTCGCCGTGATTTCGATTGAGCCAACCACCTACTTGCGGAATTAGGCGATGAGTCCATCTTCCTTTATCCGAGGTGTCCCACTTCTGTTGCCATCTGTGGATGCTCTTCCGTCTTTCGTCTGCTGCGAGTTCTTCTGCGCTCAATGATTCTGCTCGCTTCCGCCGATACAGGGATCTTCGTTCCTCGGCTAGCTCCTCTATGGGTAGCATTCCAGCGATGACACCCACCGCGTCCTCAGACACGGTGCGGTAGGCGCTTGAAGTTTTTAAAGCGCTCAGCTGGTACACCGAAGCCACTTTCCGTACTGTCTCCAGGGTCAGCAGTGCATCAGCCCAAATGGAGATGCCATAGGTCAGCACTGATGTAATCACCGACGTCAGCAATGCTCGTTTCCTCTGTTTTGGACCTCCAACATTGGGCATTAGGCGTGAAAGAGCTACTCGTACACCGGATGCCTTGGTTGTCGTGTGCTCCACTTGCTACTTGAAATTTAGCCGGGCATCGATCATCACCCCCAAGTACCGAATGTACGGCTGGGATGTGAGTTCATAATTCCCGACATGCGGCGTGATTGTCTCTACAGCTTTCCTGCTCGTGATCAATACGGCCTCGGTTTTATGCTCGGCACGGCTCAGACCCACTGTGTTCATCTAGGTGCGGACCGCCTCAAAAGTGATGTCGAAGGCGAGTTCGATATCCTCGAGGTGTTTCCCTACGACAACTACGGCCACATCATCCGCGACCGCCACCAACTTCACCTCTTGCGGCAACGTCGGCTTCAGCAGGCCATCGTACATGATATTTCACAGAAGTGGACCTAGTACCGAGCCCTAGGGCACCCCTCCGGTGACTTTGTACTCCCTGGGACCATCGTCTGTATCGTATCTGAGTATCCTTTCGGTGAAGTAGTTGCCTACCATCTTCCGAAGGTAATCAGGGACATTAAATCTCGTAAGAGCCTCCATGATACAGTCCCACCGGGCTGAATTGAAAGCATTCTTAATGTCTAAGGTCACCACTAGACAGTACTTCTTCGTGCCTCTCAGCCACCTTGTCCCTGAGATCGGTTTCCTAGCGGCGACGATGACGAGGTTGATGGCATCGAGGGTGGATCTGCCTCTCCGAAACCCATACTGGTTACCGGCCAGCAGCGGTTCGACAGCTGCTTCAATTCTTCTATGGACGATACGTTCGAGGATCTTGCCAGCTGTGTTGAGCAAGCAGAGAGGACGGTAGGATGACGGTTCGTCTGGTGGCTTTTTCCCTTTCGGGAGCAACACCAGTCTCTGCTGCTTCCACTTGGCAGGGAAGATACCCTCCCTAAGACACTCGTTGTAGACGTCCAAGAATATGCTCGGCAGCGATTTGATGGCGGCTTTGAGCGCGATGTTGGGAATTCCATCAAGGCCAGGAGCCTTAGTGTTCCCAACCCTACCGCATGCCTCCATCAGCTGTGTTTTTTTTTTTTTTTTGGGTTCATGAACGGAAAAATGATCTTTACGCACTAACACACTCCAGACGAGTGGTGTCTGAAGTGTAGTGTCTCGACTCGGTCAGGTCTGGATGGTAGCGACCGCGAGCAAGTATCTGCTCGGCGAATGTACAACCCATACGGATTAAAAAACCGAACATGACCCCAGTAATCGTTGAACTTTTCTTTCCCTCGCGGCACCACTGTTAAGTATTACTTCGCGAGGGAGGTCTCAGCTGTTTGCTCTTCCTCATTTCAACCTTATGTACGTCCTCCTAGTCTACGAAGATGTGTGTAGATAGGAGGTTCCAATAGGTTTTCCGTCTGTGTTGCAGCCTTGCGCTCGCGTTCCTCTTTCCTGAGCTCTTGCATGACTTCAGCCGCAAAGTGACTCGTTTCGTCCCAAGCTGCCTGCGATGATAGTAGGACCTCCATTAGGTTTTCAGGCAGTACTTGCGTTTTCAGTATAGACACCCAGATATGTCTGGTTTCGCTGAAACGCGGGCATGCGAAGAACACATGCTCCGCATCTTCATCCACTTCTGGGCAGGTTGGACATTTCGAGGAATCTTCATGCTTGAACCTATGAAGATACGATCTAAAGGCTCCGTGCCCAGAAAGTATCTGCGTCAGGTAGTAGTTTACCTCTCCGTGGCCGCGATTCAGCCAGGCATCCACCTTAGGGATCAGGCGGTAAGTCCATCTCCCCTTGGCGGAGTTGTCCCACTTCAGCTGCCATCGACGCAAGCTCTTTCGCCTTTCTTCAGACGTCAACTCCTCGGGACTCAACACTTGGGATCTCCTACGCTCATACAGAGCTTTCCGCTCCTCAGCCAGTATCTCTATCGGCAGCAGTCCTGCGATGACACACGCTGCGTCCTCAGAAACCGTCCGGTATGCACTTGCGACTCTAAGGGCACTGAGTCTATAGACTGGCGCAATCTTACGTCGCGCTTCCTGCAGCTGGAGTACATTCCCCCAAATAGGAATAGCATAAGTGAGCACTGAAGTTATCACTGAAGACAACAGTGCTCTTCTCCTTTGCTTGGGTCCCCCGATATTGGGCATGAGACGTGATAAGGTGGATCTAACGCCTGAAGCCTTGGCATCCACTTGCTCCGCTTGCTGCTTGAAGTTGAGCCGTTGATCTATCATCACCCCCAGGTATCGAATGAAGGGCTGGGAGGTAATTTCGCAAGACCCGACCCGCAGCGTGATTGTCTCGACTTTTTTTCTGCTAGTTATCAATACGGCTTCTGTCTTGTGCTCAGCAAGGTTTAGGCCTACTGAGTCCATCCAGTTGCGGATCGTCTCAAACGTTATGCTGAAAACACGCTTCATGTTCTCCAGGTGTTTCCTAACGATCACCACGGCTACGTCGTCTGCAAATGCCACGAGCTTGGTCCGCCAGGGCAGTTTCAGCTTCAGCACCCCATCGTACATGATGTTCCACAAGAGAGGACCCAGTACTGAGCCTTGGGGCACTCCTCCTGTCACCTTGTACTCCCTAGGGCCGGACTCTGTGTCGTATTTAAGGACCCTTCCGATGAAATAGCTGTCCACCATCCTCTGCAAGTATCCTGGTACGTTCAGCTCTGCAAGCGCCTTCATAATGCAGTCCCACCTGGCTGAATTGAAGGCATTCTTGATGTCCAGTGTTACTACTAGGCAGTACTCCTTCGTGCCATTGAGCCATCTTTCCCCTGCAATCGCTTTCCTGGCGGTGCCGATGACAAGGTTGATGGCATCCAGGGTTGATCGACCTTTCCGAAAACCATATTGATTCCCGGCTAGTAGAGGTTCAACCGCGGCTTCTATCCTTTGGTGAACGATACGCTCGAGGATCTTGCCAGCAGTATCGAGCATGCAAAGGGGACGATATGATGAAGGGTCGTCTGGTGGTTTGTTCCCTTTTGGGAGCAGTACTAACCTCTGCTGCTTCCACGTGGCTGGGAAGGTGCCCTCTCTCAGGCATTCGTTGTACACTTCCAGGAACAGCTCCGGCATCGTGTGAATAGCTGACTTCAAAGCGATATTTGGGATTCCATCTAGGCCAGGAGCTTTAGTGTTACCCACTCTGTTGCAGGCTTCCATCAGCTCTTCCTTGGTGATTCGTGGAGCCATCGTCCCATCTTGCTTGCCAGTATGGTGTAGTTCTGGTTGTTGTGGGAACAGCACTGCGACGATTTTCTCCAACAGATCAGGGCACGTTGGTGACGGTATTGGTTGACTTTTTAGGCGCGTCATCACCACCTTGTACGGTCTGCCCCATGGGTCATCTTCCACCTCAGCAAGCAGCTCACTCCAAGATTGCTTCTTACTGCACTTGATTGCTTTGCTGAGTTTACGGCGTGCCTTCTTATGCCTCATTCGCAATTCTTCATAGTTTGGCTTCTTCCGGCCACGCTGTTCCAATCTTCTGGCTCTATTACACTCCTTCCGTAGGATGGCAATAGTGTCATTCCACCAATATACCGGTGGATGCTGGTTTGTGGTCCGCTTCCTGGTCATGGTGGCATCGCATGCTTCTGTCATTTTCTTCATGATATTGTGTGCTTTTTCAGTGGCATTATTGCCGCTGGTCAAGTGATTTTCCAATGCTGCCGAAAAAGTGCTCGAATTGAAGGTGCTCACTCTCCAACCAATGCGGTTGGTCTTTTTAGGCCTTGAGGCGGCTCTCTGGTGAGTACATGTCTCCCAGATTATCGCACGATGATCGCTGGCAGTGTAGATATCAGCTACTCTCCATGAGTAGTTCCTTTTTGCAAGGTTGCTACTCACGAAGGTACGATCCACAATTGAGCTCTTCTCTCCTTTCACGAAAGTCGGTTCATCGCCAGTATTTAGCAGAACCACGTCTAACGATGACATAGCTTCTAGCAAAGCTTGTCCTCTTACATTTGTCCTCTTACTTCCCCAATCAACTGCCCAGGGGTTGAAGTCCCCGGCTATGGCCACGGGAAAGTGCTGCTTCGGATCCTCGGTCAGTCTATCTAGGAAGTCCGTGAACTCATCAACAGAAAGACTTGGCGGGGCGTAACAGCTGTAGAAATGAATTCCATCAACCTTGGCCTTTATGAAGCCCTCTTGTGCGTTATCTCCTGTGATGTTCTAGAAAGAACGATCCCCACAAGCCCATATTACCGCCTTCCCACTGGCGTCGTTAATCCAGGCTTGAGTGCCAAGATGTCGATATGGCTCCGAGATCATCACAAGGTCAAGTTTCAGCTCCCGCACCGCTTGCGTGAGCAGATCATGTGCGTCCTCACAGTGATTGAGGTTGAGCTGTAACACCTTGCACTTCCCCCTCCTATGATCGCCTTTTGCTGGTGAGCTTCTGGAGTGCCTCCTTGTACACTGGGCATCTACTGCTACCAGCGACATGAGCACAATTCTTCGTTTTGCCATTTTCAGTGCAGAGGGCACACCGTGAATCCTTCTGCCACTCCTTTGCTTTATGGCCATCTTCTCCGCACTTCGTGCNCTTCTGACACTCCTTTGCTTTGTGGCCATCTTCTCCGCACTTCGTGCAGAGTTTTGACCGATCAATTCCACTGCACTTAGTGGCGAGATGTCCGTACTGCCAGCACTTAAAGCACTTGACCGGCCTCTGGACTTTACGGATGCGGCAGTTCACCCAGCCGATGTTGATCTTCCCGTAATCATCCTCTCCCAAGATTTTCTGCGACATGGCTGCCGTGACCGTTAGTAGAGCAGTTTGGGTTCCCCCATATGCTCTACGCATGGATTGTATGGCTTCAGGAACTATTTGGTGCTTCTCACCTGCTACTCTCCGTAGAGCTTCGAGGACGTCCTCTCTGGATGTATCTTCATCAAGATCCTTGATTTCTAGGTCTTCCCGTGGCTCTTTACTTAGCACTTCTGCCTCCTTTCCGAGGAGGTTGGCAATGGCTGTTCGCAACTGGGAGGCGTTCTCCGTCTTCTTCCTACCCAGGACAATCAGCATGTCTCCATTAACCGTGCGTCTGATCTTGTCAACGCAGTCGCTAGCCTTATCACAGGCGCTATCCTTCTTCACTCGCCTCAGGATGTCTGAGTACATCTCTTTGCTCTTCGGACGAATGATCAGCGCTTCCGGCCTGGTTGAAGGCTTCTTCTGAGCATTCCTTTTGCCCGGGTTTCACCGTAGTAACTCCGGAGCCCGCTTTGCTTTCTTTTTTCGATGCTTCCACTTCTGATAGCCCTGGTCCTGGTCAGTCACATCCATGGCTGTGCCCTTACCTGCTACCTTTCTGGTGGAAGGCATACCTTTATTCTTCATGGTCTCACGACATGGCTCCGAGATCCGCTTTGGTGTAGTTGGAGTCTTGTCCTGTTTGGCCCTCTTCAGCGAATCGGAATGCGTCCCCGGCGATTCTCGATTCCTCTTCTTCTGAACTGTAGTGTTCCGACGCTCCTCGTCTTCCAACCGCTCTCCAATTTCAGCACTTTTCAATGCTGGTTTGTCGGATTTTACTTCCTTCGGTGGCACTTGTTCTGGCAAACTTTCATGCATTGATCTAAGTCGCTTTGCAGAAGTCTGGACGCTCCTAGCCATCTGGCGAATACTCTCATTTATTGTTCGCCTATTTTTGTTCATTAACTGAGACAAAAGATCTCCGATAAGCTTCTCGTGGCGATCCCATTCTTGTTGACGTCTCGCTCCTTCATTTGAGGCGGTGAGATCAATCTTCTGCTGAGTCTGCACCTGCACCACACTCGTGGGATGTGGAATCAAGGTGTACTCATGCGGTACGGTGAACTTTGTCACCCCTTGAGGCTGAGCCTCTTCCCCACTTGTAGCATCTGAGGCCAAGTGGTCCACCTTTACATAAAGTGATGATTGGCTCCTCCCATATTCCATGGAGCCGGCATCAGAACTGATGGCGGGGTTCTCCTTGTTAAGGCTACCCGCATGGGAACTTTCAATTTTTTCATCACTCATCATTTTTGTACTAGCTGTTATCGGGAGCCTGACCCGGGGGTGTTTTAGGGAGCCCACCCTACACACCGCTTTTAGAGTTGGGTTTCTCGGAAGGTGTTGGTTCGCGCCGACGTATTTTATTTAGTCGGTACCCTATATTCTGAACGGCAGTTCAGAATATTGAGCATTGCCCCATCCACCACCTGGGGACGCGCCACGTTGCAGGACCTTCCAACCTGCGAAAACTCTCGGAGGGTAAAGGCGTTCCTCGCCGAAAGGATCCGTGGTATGTGTGTGTGTGTTTTTTTTTTTGAGGTTTAAGGTAATCTTCAAAAGATTCCGTTAAAAGGATGTTAAAAAAAACGGATCTCAGATTTTTACTGAGTAAAGCCCTCTTTCCTCAATTCCTCTTACCCCATATTCCCCACGGAACGGCCGTCAGGCATTACTTCGCAGGGGGGGACATCAGCTCTTGCTCTTCCTCTACTAACATCACTAACCGTACGTCCTCCTTCCTCACTTAGGTGTTGGGCGTGGGAAGAAGGTTCCGGTAGCTTTTCCTCCTATACAGCGTTCTTTCGACGGCGCTCTTCCTCGCGGAGCTCCTTTATGACTTTCGTCGCAGTCACTCGTTGCGTCCCAGGCTGTTTTCGATGACAGCATGGCTTCCACCAAGTTCTCGGGCAGGATCGATACTCCAAGTTCATTCTCCCACTCTAAGTGGCTCGTTCTGAAACGTGGACACATGAAAAATACATGCTCTGCGTCTTCCGTGGTACCTAAGCAGGTCGGGCAATCCGGGCAATCTTCATGTTTGAATTTATGAAGGTAAGCCCGGAAGCACCCATGTCCTGAAAGCAATTGTGTCAAATAGTAGTTGGTCTCTCCGTACTCACGATTCACCCAAGCACTCACCTGCGGGATAAGACGATATGTCCATCTACCTTTCAGTGAGGTACTCCATCGTAACTGCCATCGTTCTATGCTCTTTCGTCTGGCCTCAGCCTGAATCTCGGTTGGACTTAATGACGTCTCTCCTTTTTGCTGGAATAGGGATCTTCGTTCCTCGGCTAGCACTTCAATTGGCATCATTCCGGCTATAACACACACGACATCGTTGAACACGGTGCGAAATGCGCTGGCGGCTCTAAGGGCACTGAGTCGGTAGACAGGCCCCACTTTGCGCTGATTCTGCTGTAATTGAAGGGCCTCCGCCCATACAGCAATGCCGTAGGTGAGTACTGACGTAATCACCGATGACAGTAATGCTCATCTCCTCTGCTTGGGACCTCCAATGTTGGGCATGAGACGAGACAAAGCTGCTCGAACCCCTGTCGCCTTAGTTGTGATGTGTTCCACTTGCTGCTTAAAACTGAATCGGGCATCAATCATCACTCCCAAGTACTGAATATACGGCTGGGATGTGAGCTCATAATCCCCGACTTGCAGCGTGATTGTCTCCAACGCCTTTCTGCTTGTGATCAATACAGCCTCCGTTTTATGCTCGTCCAGGCTCAGGCCGACGGAGTCCATCCAACGGCGAATCACCTCGAAAGTCCTTCCGCAGGTGAGCTTCATGTCTTCCAGTATTTTCCTACAATCACTCCGGCCACATCATCTGCAAAAGCCACGAGCCGCACACCGCGTGGCAGTGTCAGCTTCAGCAGTCCGTCGTACATGATGTTCCACAAAAGAGGACCCAGCACCGAGCCCTGAGGTACCCCTCAAGTGACTCTGTACCTTTTGGGGCCACTCTCCGTGTCGTACTTGAGGACCCTCTCGGTGAAGTGGTCGTTCACCATCCTCCGCAGATATTCAGGTACACCAAACCTCTCAAGGGCCGCCATGATGCAGTCCCATCGGGCTGAGTTGAAGGCGTTCCTGATGTCCAGTGTTGCCACCAGGCAGTACTTCTTTGTGCCTCCAAGCCATCTCTCCCCTGAAATCGCCTCCCTAGCTGTATCGACAACTAGATTGATCGCTTCAAGGGTTGAACGGCCTCTCCGGAAGCCGAACTGGTCGTTGGCCAGCATTGGTTCGACAGCTGCTTCTATTCTTCTGTGGACGATGCGTTCAAGGATCTTACCAGCTGTATCGAGCATGCAGAGGGGACGGTAGGATGAAGGTTCGTCCGGTGGTTTTTTCCCTTTCGAGAGCAACACTAGCCTCTGCTGTTTCCACTTTGCAGGGAAGATGCCCTCGATGAGACACTCGTTGAAAGCGTCCAAGAAGAGGCCTGGCAACGCATGGANTGAGACACTCGTTGAAAACGTCCAAGAAGAGGCCTGGCAACGCATGGATAGCGGCTTTCAGTGCGATGTTTGGGATCCCGTCAAGACCCGGGGCCTTGGCATTCCCGAATCTGTCGCACGCCTCCATCAGCTCTTCCTCGGTGATCGATGGGACCATCAAAGTCTTTCCTCGTGTATTGGCACGCTGAAATTCCGGTTGTCGCGGGAAAAGCACCGCTACAATCTCCTTCAAGAGCTCGGGACAGGTCGGCGATGGCATAGGCCTGCTTTTCAGCCGCATCATAACCACCTTGTACGGTCTTCCCCACGGGTCACTCTCGCCTTCGTCAAGGAGTCCAGTCCAAGTTTTCTTTTTGCTCTCCTTGATAGCTTTGTTGAGCTTTCGGCGAGCATCCTTCCATTTCTTCTCCAGTCTTCTCCAGACTTCTCCTTCTTCGGAGTTCAGCTTTTTTCAACCACGTTGAGCCGACCTTCTAGCCTTAACGCACTCCTCTCGAAGAGCTCCAATATGATCATTCCACNCTTTTTCCGACCACGCTGAGCCGACCTTCTAGCCTTAACGCACTCCTCTCGAAGAGCTCCAATATGATCATTCCACCAGTGCACTGGTGGCAGATGGCCTTCACTGCGTTTTCGAGGCATTGAGGCACCACAAGCCTCGCTAACTCTTCTCATGAGATCCTCGGCTTTCTCCGTAGCACTGCTGCCCCGTATGGGGTAATCATCCAGTGCCACTGAGAATGTGCTAGGATCGAAGGTGCTCACCTTCCAGCCGATTTCGTTTGTCTTCCTAGGCATTGGTCTGTTTTTTCGACCAGCGGATACCTCCCAAAAGATTGCTCGATGATCACTAGCGGTGTAGATATATATAAANTATGGGGTAATCATCCAGTGCCACTGAGAATGTGCTAGGATCGAAGGTGCTCACCTTCCAGCCGATTTCGTTTGTCTTCCTAGGCATTGGTCTGTTTTTTCGACCAGCGGACACCTCCCAAAAGATTGCTCGATGATCACTAGCGGTGTAGATATCCATCACCTTCCAGGAGTAGTTTTCCCTTGCGAGATTACTACTGACGAAGGTGAGGTCTACTATTGAGCTCCTGTATCCTCTTTCGAACGTGGGTCCATCAACGTTGATCAACAGGACAATGTCCAGCGAAGACATGGTTTCCAGTAGTGCTTGCCCTTCTGCTTTTGTCTCGTTGCTACCCCAGTCGACTGCCCAGGCGTTGAAGTCCCCCGCGATTGCAATAGGGAAGTGCTGCTTCGCGTCCTCAGTTAGTCTATGCAGGAAGTCCGTGAATTCGTCAAGGGTGAGGCTTGGTGGAGCATAACAGCTGTAGAAATAAATTCCATCCAGCTTAGCTACCACAAAGCCAGCTTCATCAGTAGTCGCAATGCTTTGAAACGGAAACTTCCCACAAGACCAGATTACGGCCTTGCGACTCTTATCCGTCTCCCAGGGCTGATTGCTCAAATGTCTGTATGGCTCCGAGACGATCACCAGATCGAACTTCAGCTCCCGCACCGTCTGCATGAGCAGATCGTGTGCGGCCTCGCAGTGGTTGAGGTTTAGCTGTAGTATCCGCATTACTGTTTCTTATTCACCTTCTGATGTGCCTCCCTGAAGACAGGGCATCTGCTGCTACCAGCAATATGGGCACAGTCCTTCGATGGATCTCTCTCAGTGCATAAGGCACAAAGGGCTGCTTTTTCACAGCCAGCAGCTTTGTGTCCATCTTCCCCACATTTTGTACAGAGCTTTGCTCTGTCCACTTGACTCCTACATTTGATGGCGAGATGCCCATAGTGCCAGTACTTGAAGCACTTGATCACTCTCTCCACCCGTCTGATCCGGCAGTTCACCCATCCTATACGGATCTTGCCTCGATCGCCTAGGACTTTCTTCGCGACGGCTGCGGCCAGTATCACTGAAGCAGTCTGGGTACCTCCGTAGGCCTTGCGCAAAGACCTGATGGCATCCGGGGAAATTTGACAATCTACCCCGGCTGTGAGTCTCAGGGCTTCAAGCACCTCTTCCTTCGTCGTCAGCTCGTCGAGATCCTTAATCTCAAGTTCCTCCTGTGGTCCTTTACTGAGGACATCAGCCTCGTCTCCAAGGAGCTCGGCTATCGCCTTGTGGAGGCTATCAGATTCGTTCTCCTTATCCTTTGAGAGGATGATCAGCATATCTCCTGTGGTCGTTCTGCGGATTTTGTCAACGCAGTCACGAGCCTGTTCGGAAGGTATCTGCTGCTTCACTCGTTTGAGTACCTCCGAGTACTGCTGCTTGTCCTTCATGCGTACGATCAGCGCATTTGGCCTTGTGACCAGTACCCTCTGTTTCTTCTTTTTCACCTCCTTCTTCTGAGGCTTTTCTGGCGGCTGCAGCTGCCTCTTCTTTTTGGTCTTGACCTGCTCCCAGTTCAAAGACTTTGCAGGTAGATCCTCCTTTTTGCTCTGGGCATGAGCGACCTTCACCTCATCTTTCTTCTTCTTCTTCGGGTCCTTGGTGTCCGCCGGTGGTGATTCTCGGGACTTCCTCTTCATCCTGGAAGCCTTGCTGTTGTCAGAGAGAGCTAAGCTCTCATCCTCAAACTCCGAGTCCATCGAGGTCGCGGTGCCTTCAGAGAGCGTCCGCGTTCGACCTAAAAGCAAAGATGCTGGTGTGACCAGCATTGGGCCGGTCTGCCCTGCCTGTCCTCCCAGTCGCCTCAGCCGTTTAGCTGAGGTGCTGATAGAGTTCACCAACTCTCGGGCTTAAGCGTTGATGCTCCTCTTCTCCTTCATGTAGCTCACTAGGTCAGCAATAAGCTGTTCATGCCTGTTCCACATGTTCTCCTTCATGGTAGCTGCGTCACTTAGCTCCGATTCCTGGACCAAGCTGTCCTGCTTCACGTCTTCATTTTTTTGGTTTTTATTGAGATCCATTTTGTTCCCACGAGAACCTAGGGAAATAATGGACCACCTCAGTAGAGCCCCGGTTACTGAAGCTAGGCCACAGAATACACCTGGGGTTGGACCCGGTGCCCCAGGGACCACCGTTTGCGACGCCAACTACCCCTGGCGCCTTGCAGAAATCAGCACGGTGAACACCTTGACATTGGGGGTTCTGAACTGCTTCTTAGTTCGGGACAAGTCCCGTTAAGCTCCACCAGCGACAAGGTCTTGCAGTTCCTAGGAGGAGTGTGTGTGTGTGTGTGTGTGTGTGTGTATGTGTATGTATGTAGGTCTGTATATAACGGAATTTTCGTTAACGATTTCTCCCGAATGAATCGCGCGATCAAGATGATGACGCAATCGAAAGATCTTCATGTAACTTAGACCTGATTAGATTTTGGAGTGATTCGCTCCAGTGGTTCTTCGAAAATTCCCTGGAGAATAGTTTGAAAATAGCTAAGATAAGTATTTCCTGNGAATTTTCGTTAACGATTTCTCCCGAATGAATCGCGCGATCAAGATGATGACGCAATCGAAAGATCTTCATGTAACTTAGACCTGATTAGATTTTGGAGTGATTCGCTCCAGTGGTTCTTCGAAAATTCCCTGGAGAATAGTTTGAAAATAGCTAAGATAAGTATTTCCTGTCCTGTATAAATGATGTGATTGGGATTGTCAACATCAGGATATCACTAGAGTCAATCACTCCAGTGATTTCGCTAGGATTTGCTGAAACTCCAGTGGTTTTTCCAGTGGTTTTCCCAAAATTTCCTGGAGAAAAGCTCGAAAATCGCTCAGACAGGGGTTTCTCATGAATAAATGAACAGAGTATTGAGAGTTGAAAAGGATTCTTTTAGTCAAAATGGGAGGAATAATAATATCGGGAAGTTGGTGGTGCGACCCGTCCGATGAGTCAGACCCAGATGAATTCACCTGCTACGAACCCACCCGCAATGGGAGTGAGCGCAGCGAGCGACCAACAGCCCAATCCACTAGTTAAAATTTCTGGATGACAATGGCAAATAAAAAAAAAATTAAAGTTGAAGAATGTCGCATTAAAAGACCTTAAACATTCAGATTCATCCACGTGAGGGTATCCCAGAATGGTTTACAATTTGGTACAGACCACTCTATAGATTCCGCCACTTGAAATTATCAAATTTACCAATTAAATTGCGCGAGGAAAAATTGAGATACGTTGTGAATATTCAGTGTCATTCACATTACATTTTGCACAGAATTATTATTTTGCTCATTCGAGGGTGGAACGTGTCGAGAATCACTAGGGAATGATCAAATTTCACGAGGGTCAAACTCTACGAGAGCCACACGGGAACGATCAAATTTCACGGAAATCAAGCGTCACGAGGGTCACAAGAAGATGGTCAAATTTCACAGTAGTGAAACGTTACGAGGGCCATAGGGAGACGATTAAATTTCATGAGTCAATCGACACGAGGGTAAAATGGGGATGGTCAAATTTTACGACGGTCTTAAGGGAATGGTCAAATTTCACGAAAGTGAAACGTCACGAGTCAAAAGGAGAGGGTCAAATTTCACGTGAGTCAAACAGCCCGAGAGTCACAAAGGGATGGTCCAACTTCACAAGAGTCGAACGTCATGAGGGTCATAAGAGTATGGTCAAATTTCACAAATGTCCAATGTCACGAGCGTCTCACGGCGATGGTCAAATTTCACGGGATGGAAACGGTACGAGGATCACAAAGAGACGATCAAATTCCACGAGAGTACTCCGACACAAGACACACAAGGGTCACAAGAAGATGGTCAAATTTCACGAAGATCAAACAGCAAGTGGGTCGCAAGGAGACGGTCAAATTTCACCAGGGTCAACCGACACAAGAGTCAGAAGGGGATGGTCAATTTTCAAAAGGGTCAAACGATACGAGGGTCACAAGGGGTCAAATTTCACCAGAGTGAAACGCCACGAGATTGACTAGGGGTTGGTTAGATTTCACGAGTACCAAACCTCCCACGGGTAACGAGGGGATCGTCAAATCTTCAAGAGGATCAAACCTCACGAGAGTCACAAAGGAATAATGAAATATTATGACGTTTGAATATTCCAATGGTCATTTTCTACGAGGGTCCAATGTAAATTTTCGCAAGGAGTAAAGGATCACAAGAGTCACAAGGAAATACCATGCTTTAATGATCTTTGGGAATCTCATGGAATAATCTCAAACTCTTTGTAGGAAAGATAATGGTGTTCACCATTCAAGTTTATTGAATTTTTCACGGAATCATTTCGGGTCCTGAAAAGTTGAAAAATTGGCGATCTCCCTATGACTTTCGTACCGTCTGACTGGTAAAATTTGAAGGTCCTCTTGTGACCCTCCCACATTTGACCCTTGTGAAAATTGACCGTCCCCTTGTGTCGCTTAACTGCCGTGACATTTGACCGTTCCCTTGTGACGCTCGCAAAAATTTGACTCTCGTAAAATTTGACCATCCCCTTATAACCCTTGTGAAATTTGACAATCTCGTTGTGACCCTCGTGAAATTTGACCATCCCCTTGTGACCCTCGTACTGTTTGATCCTCGTAAAATTTGATCATCCCCTTGTCTCGCTCGTCACGTTTGACGCTTGTGAAACTTATCTCCATGTGACCCTTGTGATTTTTGACACTTGTAAAATTTGATCATCCCATTGTGACCCTCGTGACCTTTGACTTTCGTGAAATTTAGCCATTCCCTTATGACCTTCGTGACGTTTGACTCGTGAAATTTGACCATCCCCTTGTGACCCTCGTGCTGTTTGACCCTCGGGAAATTTGATCGTCCCCTTATCTCGCTCGTCATGTTTGACCCTTGTGAAACTTGGTCATCCCCTTGTGACCCTCATGACGTTCGACCCTCGTGATATTTGACCCTCTTCAAATTTGACCATCCCCTTGTGATCCTTTCGTCCCTTCTGATATTTTGACCCCGTTGAATCATCGTATTCATGTGACCTCCCTGGTCTTTAAATCCGTTATGAATATTTTTCACATTAATTTTTTTTTTTCATTACTTGTCCGTGAGAAAATATCAATTCCAACCCAGAAATATCGATACATCCAATATCGCGACGCGCAAGTATCGATGCAACATATCGAATATCGGAACAAAAAGTATCGATATAAGTGAGTATCGATACTGGATCGGGAAACACTAGCCTGGGAATAAACTTGGGGTAAATTTGTCACCTTTGGTACTGCGAGTACTGGAATTATTGGTATCATAATGATTATCAGACTCATTGAATTGATAATCGATACTCAGATTCATGGGCATGCTCTTCACGGAACTTATGCTTGTTCAATAGTATTGGGTCTGTGCAGGGTTCGGGAGTAATCATTATTTTTATAATATTTTTAACTCTAATTACAATTACACCGTCAATTTTTTAATTGAGATTCTTCATTTTTACCCTCGACGGCAAACCAGAGGGAGGGGTATATGCTTGTGACGGTCCATAACACGACTCTTCGATATCTGTGTTTGGACGAAACTACATGAAAAACGATTCGAAAATATCAATATTTGTATCAGGAATAAAGAGAACATTGCGGGGAACTCAACTACGGAGCCCGATTTTTGATTAAGTACTCCGTTTTCCTACAAAATGTATTTAGAAAAATGATTTGGGGACGGTGAAAATATTAAACCGAAATTCCCTAGCCAGCAAACAAAAAATCCGTTGGTAAAATTGGTTAGTTACTGCTCTTCAGCTGTTACTGTGTACGCCATAGACAGAATAATACCTAGACTGGGGGTCTCCTATGCTTCGTCGTCCCGTATTCCTTGTTCCCGGTGGTTCCTGCAGCTCCATATATTGAGCATATGCTTATTAGAAAATGTATAATTGATCTTTCTAGTCGTTAGGAAATCATTTGGAGATATTTGGAAAATAGTTTTCAATATTTGGAAACCCAAATATTATTAATATTAATCAATTCAAAATTGGCCATAGAATTCAGCAAAAATGTCGAAAATTTCATCTTTGACAGTTTCAGTCAAAGTAAAATCATGTAGATAATCGATTGGTTCATAAACCAATGTTCGTTAATAAACTATTGATATTTAATTGAATGAATTTTTCCAAACATTGATATATGAACCACCGATTATGCAAATAATTTTGCGCTGACTGACAATGTCAAGATGGAAATTTTGGACATTTCTGCCAATCGTACGGCCAATTTTTAATCAATCAATATTAATTAATATTTGGGTTTCCAAATGTCGAAAACTATTTTCCAAATATCTCCAAATGATTTCCTAACGATGAGATAGGTTGATTATCCATTTTCTAATTAACATCTGCTACATGGACCTTCATCCATAAAAATTGAAAATTAAAAACCCCTGACGAGAAAGTTATCATTGAGTAGTTTAAAAAAAGAAAAAGAAAAACGCAAAATTTTAATTAGATGAATTTTGGAGAAACTGTAATTTCTTTTGTAACAGAAGAAACAGCAGAAAAAAGTCGGGGGGACACTTAGAGTTACGAAAATGTTGGTGTCCCCCTGGCTTTTTTCTGCTCTTTCTTCTGTTACAAAAGAAATTTCAGTTTCTCCAAAATTCGTCTAATTAAAATTTTGAGTTTTTATTTTCCTCTTTTTTGATTACTTTATTAATCGGTAATTGAAATTGGAAATTGAGTGATAACCGAGTAATCGTCAATTGCAATGACACGAATTACCATTGATTAGGTAACCAATAATCAGAAACACAAAGATTTTCAATACTTCATTAATCATCAATATGAATTAGCATACTAATCACACATTCCATTAATCATTAATGACGATGAGAGATTCATCAATCACTAAAAAGTGATAAATTGCGAATGAGAATTGTTCAATTTTTTATTATTCATCAATTTCAATGAGGAATTTATTGATTATTCTGACTATCCTCCATTGAATTAATGTCAAATGATTATTCAATTATTTTTCCATTCGAAGAGAGAGTTATTCATTTACAGAATTATTCGTCAATCGTGTTTGAAAGAATTCCATTACACAATCAATGCTCAACTTCTACTTTCAATTACTCAATTGCTCTCCGAATGATTATTCAAAATATTTAATTTTTTGATTATCGATGTATTTGGGACGTTCCATGTGTCACGTCAAAAATGAACAAAATGACATGATCTAAAATTTATGATTAAGCTGTTCAAGACCGAATAGGTCACTTCAGCTGGTATTATTTAATAGAATTTACAAGGGAGGAAATTCGAATTGTAATTTGGGTAATTCCCAAAAAATAAACCCCACTGGATATAGGAATTAAAAGAAAATTTGAACACAAGTTTTGATGTAAAATGACTCTGGAGAGTCTATATTTCAAAAAATAAAATAAAACACTGAAAATTTAGGTTCACAAGACTTACAAATGCTGATCTCTGCTAATCCAATAAATGGTTCACAATTTTTCACTGTTTAATATTAGCCGCGTTAATTTGAAATCAATAATAATTGTAACTGAATTTAACACTAAATTACAGTTTTAGAAATGGACACACAAAAACCATTAAATGAAATCTTAAAAGATTTCGTAAATAAAAGAAAATTAGTCAGTTACGAAAAACTGAATAAAATGAAATTGTCACGAAGGATTTTGAAGCAAATTTGTCACGAAGGACTTAAAAATAAAACTAGTCTTGAAAAACTAGCTAAATGAGCTACGATGGGACTGAGGAACAAAACGACGCGCAAGTAGTTTTGTTCACTCAGCCTGAGGGTGTGTCCTCAGATGCACGGAGGGAAAATCTAGGGAACCAATAGTCGATGACCTTGGGCCCGAATTTCCCTTCCTTGCACTCCGCTCTCAATGTTTCAGGGTTAACTCCGACCCCTCTACATCGAGATGTCGAGAGTTTGGGCGGACTTTTCCAACTCTCGACTGCCAATGAGGATTGTTTCGGGAGGTCCCATTTTCTCTCTCCACAATCTCATTTATTTAAAAAGTACAAATTAAACAATTTAATTATTAACTAATAATTCTTATTTAATAATCTTAAACATATTTCAATATTCCCAAACATTATTTCGGATAATTAAAATTATTTATTCTAAGTAATAATTCTTTATTACGTCGTTCTCGTTTATCTCAGAGAAATGAAAATTAATTATTTGGATCCGTAAATGGAAAATATTTTAAATTAAAAAAAATGAAAATAATTTTCTATAAACAGAATTAAATGGAGTTCAATTCGTGACGAAATATATAATTGGATTAACTGAAATGTTCTTTCGAATTGAACATAATTCGAAAGTATAAGTTAAAATTGTCCTAACGAAAAGTTTTTCACATAAAAATAATTGTCATAAAATTTGCAATTAAACTGCACTGAAATTATTAATTTAAAAGAATATTTTTTTTAAACATTCGAAAATTGTCAACATAAATTTATGACTTCCCGTTACGAAGAGAAACTCGAAGAACCCCCATTAAGATTTCAAAACGGGACGGAAATTCGGATTTGGTTTTACGAGGGCCTGGGCCTTGAAACAAAACAGACCCCAAGTTAAGATAAGGGACAGTTTGAGTTTCCCTAATACACTTGAATACTGGACACGTCACGTCGGAATTACAAGACAAAGAGAAAGAAAGAGATAGACTGGGCGTGCACTTGAAATGCCTTCAGCATGCCAAGACTCTGACCCATGTCTATTACTTTATGACTGACTTTTCGGGGAAAAGTCAGCTCGGAAAATGTTGACTGCAATTTTACGACTTACAGCTGGCCTTCAGGGCCTTTTCAACTAAAAATTCCGGCGCGAGAGAAAGTTTTAATTTTAACGGTTTTTCCCGTTCGAATATTATTTAATTTATTTTTCAAAAAAGAAAAAGTGAATTCAATATTTTCGACGGATGTCACACATGCTATTTAAATCGACTATTTTTGATTTTGCTGAAAATGTGATATGATATAGAAATACTCCAAACACATAAAATTCTTATTGAAAAAAAAAATGTTTTTTTGAAATTTTGTGACGAACCAAAATTTTCACGTTGGAACAGATGAGTGATTTTGAAAAAATTATAACTCGATAAATATCAATTTTAGTGAATAAGTGCAAAAAAACTTTTTTATTCAAAAATGGTGTAAGTTTTCGGGGGAAAAAACTGGAGTTGAAAAAGTTCAATTTACAATAAATTAATCAATAAACAAATTTAAAAGTTAATAATAAATCATGAGGGCATGTTGCGAAAAATCGGAAAAAAATATATGTTATAGAGTATATATTTAATAATTGCTAGTAAAATTGGTGTTCGCTAATCTCAAGTAGTTCCCGAGATATTGAGTTTTTTATGAGGCGTGGTTGGCTGGAGCGGAGCTGTCAGCATGGTACGANGAAAATAATTTTCTATAAACAGAATTAAATGGAGTTCAATTCGTGACGAAATATATAATTGGATTAACTGAAATGTTCTTTCGAATTGAACATAATTCGAAAGTATAAGTTAAAATTGTCCTAACGAAAAGTTTTTCACATAAAAATAATTGTCATAAAATTTGCAATTAAACTGCACTGAAATTATTAATTTAAAAGAATATTTTTTTTAAACATTCGAAAATTGTCAACATAAATTTATGACTTCCCGTTACGAAGAGAAACTCGAAGAACCCCCATTAAGATTTCAAAACGGGACGGAAATTCGGATTTGGTTTTACGAGGGCCTGGGCCTTGAAACAAAACAGACCCCAAGTTAAGATAAGGGACAGTTTGAGTTTCCCTAATACACTTGAATACTGGACACGTCACGTCGGAATTACAAGACAAAGAGAAAGAAAGAGATAGACTGGGCGTGCACTTGAAATGCCTTCAGCATGCCAAGACTCTGACCCATGTCTATTACTTTATGACTGACTTTTCGGGGAAAAGTCAGCTCGGAAAATGTTGACTGCAATTTTACGACTTACAGCTGGCCTTCAGGGCCTTTTCAACTAAAAATTCCGGCGCGAGAGAAAGTTTTAATTTTAACGGTTTTTCCCGTTCGAATATTATTTAATTTATTTTTCAAAAAAGAAAAAGTGAATTCAATATTTTCGACGGATGTCACACATGCTATTTAAATCGACTATTTTTGATTTTGCTGAAAATGTGATATGATATAGAAATACTCCAAACACATAAAATTCTTATTGAAAAAAAAAATGTTTTTTTGAAATTTTGTGACGAACCAAAATTTTCACGTTGGAACAGATGAGTGATTTTGAAAAAATTATAACTCGATAAATATCAATTTTAGTGAATAAGTGCAAAAAAACTTTTTTATTCAAAAATGGTGTAAGTTTTCGGGGGAAAAAACTGGAGTTGAAAAAGTTCAATTTACAATAAATTAATCAATAAACAAATTTAAAAGTTAATAATAAATCATGAGGGCATGTTGCGAAAAATCGGAAAAAAATATATGTTATAGAGTATATATTTAATAATTGCTAGTAAAATTGGTGTTCGCTAATCTCAAGTAGTTCCCGAGATATTGAGTTTTTTATGAGGCGTGGTTGGCTGGAGCGGAGCTGTCAGCATGGTACGATGAATGAACTCGGTAGGCTCTCCGCTGTCCAGTGTAGACTCTCCGTATCTGGGCAATAAATATATTGCAATGGATTTTCTATGATTAAATACAATTGTAAATTGACCGCGAATTGTAACAAATTATTTGAAAAATGAATAGGAGGGCTTTATTAAAAAATTCAGCGGGAATTTTCATAAAATATTCAAAGTTACATTCATCAAACGTGGCTATTTTTCTATTAATTTAATTCTACACGACATTACGGATCTAACATTCATTGTCAAGAGAAAAGGTTTTACATTGGAGACTATGGGTTAATACCATAATAATCGGCGCGAAAGAATGAAATTGACGAGTTCCGGTGATGGTTAAAGCATTTAAGAACCGACTTTTCAAAGCATCCTCTACTATTTTATATTCCTCATTTGTACAAAAGATACTTTCGATTGACTCTACTGAGTTTTTTGTGAATTCGTTGCAAAGAAATGCCAGTCAGCACTCATACCGAAGTCTAATTCATTGTAAACGAGATTGATAAAAATTTTATTATTTTTATATTGAGAACTGGCATCGTCCGAAAAATATTTTTTTTTATTGTTTTGACTGTATTTGGTTTTCAAGCGGTTGATGACTTTTCTAAGGAATAAATGAACGGCTGCAGTGTCATGATTAAGAGACTCAGAAATTACAACAAAACTATCGTGCTTCAACTCGGTGCCATCTCGATGATAAGTAACGATTGGGTGAAGAGTGACTTGATCTTTTGTCCAGTGATATCCCTGAACAGCATCCTGAATTAAAAAATAATAATTTTCCGCAAAATCACTAAGAATCACAAATTCGCCAGATTTTAAATTCTATTTGCATTGATTCAAAAACGCGTGTAGACTTTTAGCAATGAAATCATATTATCGGAGGGCTTTCAAATCAATACACAAATTGGTTATAAATAAATCCACCTGTTCAGTCCTTTGAATCAATTCAGATCTGTCAGTAGTAGTCCAGGTCATATAAGTTACTGAGTTAATGAAATTTATATCACAAACCTCCTCCATTAGAGGATATATTGTACTGTGTGCCAAAAGGTAATAACTGGATGACTAAACCACATCCACAGACATGATGGAAAATCCCTACACAAATCGAAAATGAAAGCTGCTGTCCAGACCGTACCCCTGAAGACCATCGTGGAAAACAATCCTCTGACAAAACTCAAATTAGAAGCTCGAAAATATGAGTTGAAGTTGGCAATGTTCATAGTAGACCATAATTTGGCATTTCGAACTCTTGATCACGCTCCCCAGCTGGTCAGATCCTGCTGTCCTGATTCTCAAGTAGCTAAAGAAATCAAATGCGGCAGAACTAAAGGGACGAAGTTGGTTACGGACGTTTCAGCTCCTGCCAGTATGGACGAAGTGGTTGCAGCACTTCGAAAAACTAAATACTATCCGATAATCGTTGAGACTCCTGATATCACCACAACAAAATGTTTAGCAGTGGTCTTGAGATATTTCAGTGAAAAAGATGCTGTGATCAGGGATAGATTCGTCGGGTTATTGTACGCTGAGGACGCAACAGCAGCCGCACTCCACGGGCCAATAAAGGACTTTTTCCAAAGACATGGAATTCCCCTGATAAATATGATAGGATTTGCAGCCGACAATGCTTCTGTGATGATGGGACATTTGAATGGAGTTTCTGCACTTTTCAAAGCTGAGCTTCCGCGGCTGTTTATAATGGGATGTATTTGCCATTCATTTCACCTGAGTGCATCAACAGCTTATTTGAAATGTGTACCTAGAACTATTGAGGACTTGGTACGTGATGTGAACTATTATTTTTCAAACAGTGCTAAACGCCTACAAAAGTTTAAAAAATTGCAGCAGCTTGCAAAA
Source organism: Diachasma alloeum (assembly GCF_001412515.2). Taxonomy (NCBI): domain Eukaryota; kingdom Metazoa; phylum Arthropoda; class Insecta; order Hymenoptera; family Braconidae; genus Diachasma; species Diachasma alloeum. Next base: position 34,707 of record NW_021680717.1, read on the forward strand.
GCCAACTCCCATAAACTTCTAAAATTGAGCCAAACTCGTTGGTTGTCACTGCAGGCAGTGACAAATCGAATGCTGGAACGGTGAGACGTACCGATAGAATTCTTCAAGGAAGCAGCGAGAGAAGATCATTTCCAAGCACCTCAAGTGATTCTGAGTGGGTTGGAGAATCCTGTCTGCAAGCTCTGGTATTGTTTCTTGTCTTATGTTTTGGAATTGGTTAATCGATTGAATCTTGAGTTCCAATCTGAAAATCCCAAAGTTTACATGTTGCTGCCAAGAATCACGGATGTATACAAAACACTGACGAAAAATTTCCTGAAGAAGGAGTACTTGAAGAAAACACTAGTGGATCAGATCAGCTTGATAAATCCACACGAATATTTACCCCTAGAGATGATTTATGTGGGAGCACGTACTGAGGCATTGATTGCGTCCACACAAATTCCAAAGCTGGAGTTGCATTCTTTCAGAACATGTGTTTTGAGATTTTACATTGAACATGCAGATAAAAAATCGCGCAAGTTCAATGATCCTGTGTTGACAGCGGTCCAGATAAATGACCCTAAGAAAGCAGTCAGTGGAGATGGAGAATATCATTCGATCATCCCCTTGGCAAGATTGTTCCCAAACCTGGTGACTGAAGATCAATTTGAGACCTTGAACACTGAGTGGAGACTATTACCTGAAGTATCTGAAAGTGTGCAGAAGGATGGTACACTTTCAGATTTCATTAATTCTCTGGGGAATTTGAAGAATGGGATTGGACAGAAGATGTTTCCATCTCTCCATACTTTCCTGAAAAGTATTCTATGCTTACCACATTCCAATGCAGCTGCTGAACGTATTTTTTCTCAATTTAAATTGTTTAAGACTGACACTCGTAACAGACTGGGAATTGATACTTGTAATGGATTACTTCTGTGTACGGAATTGCTATTTAATTTATCGTGCGACTCCTGGGAGACCACGGCTGAGATGTTGCAGAAAAAAATTAAGGAAGACTCACCTTCAAAGATTCTGGATCTCGATATTTTTGAAATAGAAGAAATTTGAATTGTCGTAGGCATGGAATAATCGAACGAATTTTTCAATTACTAGGTTCTACAAATAGGGGTGGAAAGCTACGATAATATTTATAATCGACCAAAGGATTTTGAAAGATACATATTTTTACGCTATAGTTTAACTATTGCAAAGATATAATAAATCTGTTAGTGCTTCATTGCAGAGTTAATTTCTCACACCTCTCGATAATGTTATACGACCACGTTGCATAACATTTTTTGCTTTAAAAATTTGAAACAACAATATTGTGCATGTCAGCTCGAAGATTACATGATTCAGAGTTATAGAGAACAGATTTTACATGCTCAGAGTTGAATGCCACAGAGAAATAGTGTTTTTTCGCGCGCAATTAAATTTATGGGTTAAATAGAGTGGTTCCCTGTGATGGCACTTTTTGGCCTCAGTCGGCACCTTTTCCACCTCCCATTCGGCACTTTCTCGTGTGAGGCCGCGGCAACACTGTCCTCTAAATGAAGTTGAATGTTCTCGGTGCCTGGACATTTAGGACATTCACCGAAGTAGCACAATGAAGTGGGTTTTTTCACACATAATTGCATTCAACACTTCGGAATATTCCTTTGGAAATGAACAAACACCGAGCACGTTCGGTAATTAGAATGCTTCTAATCCTAATAATTTAAGTTTGAAATTTTGATGAATCTGAGAAACACAAACGGAATGAGTTTCATTACTATCGGCCAAAACGCATTCGCGTGGACGAAATTGTGCAAATTTTGGAAATCCTATTTTTATATGCGGAAATTTTTCTTTAAAATCCGTGTATACTTCTTTCAAATTCGATCAAATTAAACGTTTCTGAACGTTTCGCTGGACTCCGTCAATTTTAATTGAAACGCAATCTTTTTTACCGGGCATCATGCGGCTGATTTCGTCTATTCTGTAAAATTCCTCGATTAACTTTTTTGTATTCATACTCACCGATGATCGCACTTGCCATCACCGATTTCTTCCGGAAATAACGCACGAAACTCATCAGAAACTTTAAACACGGACTTGGAGATTCGGGAGTAATTTTTCTTCCTGAGTGGATTACAACAATGCCTACAGCCAGGCATGGTTTCAAAAAGTTCACCTAGCGTTTTTCGATTTGAGTACTTGTCTCAACTATCCGTTAATAAATATACTCGAAAATTTAAGCAATGTCTATTTATGCACTTCTGGAGAGAATGGGTCGTCCTCTATTGGCTGATTGGCAACCAGCCAATCAGTGAGTGAATCATCAATATATCCTGGATACCTGCTGGACGTTCGGCTATCTCCGGGAGGGCACTCCACGTGCTCCCTTTTCACGTACATTGCAGTCATTGAAACCAAAATTTCATGACGCACGAGTAGATGAGTAATAAAAGGTTGAATTTCATGGTCAATATCGGTTGCCCTGATCAGAGTGCATAAAGCGAGATACCCCCTGTGGTGTGGTTGGCACCGCAGGTGCCCCGTCTTACGCACCAGTTGTTTGTCTATTGACATTTTCCAGAACCATTTAATTGTCAGTAAGTAATATAAAATCCAAAGTAACGGCTCTGTAATATCCAGAAGTTCATTGTGAATTGACGTTCGAAGAAAGTTACAGGGTGAGACCCTATTGGGTACGAGAGGCTCAGCACGTTCCCCCAACTTGGAATGCATCCGGAGAGACCTGCGACTTGCGGAGCTCCATAAAAAACTCAATATCTCGGGAACTATTCAAGATTAGTCAATGCCATTTATCCCAACAATCCTTCGATATCTATGCAATATATATTTTTTGAAACTTTCGCAATACGCCCTCATACTTTGTTATTTACTTTTTAAATTGTTTATTGATTAATTCATTGCAAATTGAACTTTTTCGCGTCTATTTTTTCCTCCGGAAACTTACACTTGTTCAGAATAAAAAAGTTCTCCTTCACTAATTCGATAAAATTGATATTTATCGAGTTATATATATTTTTTTTAATTACTCACCTGGTCCACCCTGAAAATTTTGATGTCGCATATCGCCCAAAAAAGAATTTTTTTTTTCTTATGATATTCTAAGGCATGCTAGGAAATAATCGGAAACATATCCAATTTTTTTCGAAATTTGAAAAAAAAAACTCCTGATGCGATCGAAGTAGCATGGAACGCCCCCTTTTGTGATTAGATGTTACAATTAATTCTATTCAAATTTTGAAAAAAAATCGTTTAAAAATAATCATCAAACTGACGATTAATTTTACACCAAAATACACTTAATTTTAGAAAAAATATTTTCTAAAATCTAGAATTTTTTCAAATTTTCAATCGGGGATGTTGCAAAGAGGAAGCTTCATGTAAGGGAGGATTATCCATGAGGGTAGTGATATCCGGGGGGTCTCAGTCGGGGGGATTTTATTGAATGGTGGTTTTATCCATGGGAGAGGGTTTTATATAAGGGGTTCTAGGTGCGGAGTAGGGCATATAAGTGGGCATAAAAGTGGATTTATATGAGGGGTCATATATATTCTTTACTGAAAAAATGGGGGGGAGAGGGGCCATTGTGTATTGAAAATTTTAGCGGGGGGCAAGGAGGGGGGAAGGGGGCATTGAGAATTAACAACCCAAAAACTGAGTCGGTGAGTTTTTCAAAAATATCTCCGAAACTAAAGGAGATAGCGAATTTTTACTGGAAATTTAGGAGGAGGGGGAGTGGCTGTATTTTGAGAATTCACAACCAAAAAAATTGAGTCAGTGAGTTTTTCAAAAATATCTCCAAAACTAAGTAAGATGGTGGATTTTTACTGAAAATTTGAGAGAGGGGTTGTGCTTTGAGAATCCAAAACCAAAAAAATTGAGTCGGTGAGTTTTTCAAAGATATCTCCGAAAATAAGAGAGATAGCGAATTTCTATTGAAAATTTGAGGGGGGGGGGCAGGGCCGGTGGAATGGAAAATTCACACCCAAAAAAATTGATTCGATGAGTTTTTCAAAGATATCTCCAGAACTAAGGGCGATAGCGAATTTTTACTGAAAATTGGGTGGGTGGGAGCGGAAGGAGTGTGAATTGAGAATTGACAATCAAAAAATTGGAGTCGGTGAGTTTTTCGAAAATATCTCCAATAGTAACGGAGATAACGCATTTTTACTCAAAATTTATGGGGGGGGCGAGGGGGGGAGTGTGTGTTGAGAATTGACAACCAAAAACTTGAGTCGGTGAGTTTTTGCAATGTATGCGTCATCATATAACTGAGAAATAATTAGTTTATGAAGACGATCAACTGCCTCAGAGGTTTGTTATTATTTACTGACAATAATAAATTTTTGTAAAAGGTTACAAAAATGGAAAAAAATGAGTTCTCTTTGCAAATGCAACAATTTGACTCAGAGAAATTACGGGATTTGGATTGTTTTTTATACGATCATGGCATTCTCATAGAATTTACGCTTAATGTCAATATGACCTATGGTGGCTTTTTTTTCGTCATGAAAATCGGAATTTGGAATTTAAAAAAGCGTAATTTACGTTTATCAAAACGTGAATGACGCCCAAACAAAGCGCTTTTTATGTTTATCAAAACCTAATTTACATTTATAATTGTCGTAAATTACGATTACACGAACAAAATTCACAACAATTTTAAGCGTAATTTACGATTGCGAAATCGTAAATTACGTTCATGTAAGCGTAATTTACGACTATTTTAAGCACAATTTACACTTCAACTTCAAGCTTAAAATACGCTTCAGGAAGCATAAAAGACGAGTTATTAAACGTAATTTACGAGGCTTCTCTTCGGGGAGGTGTTGAAGGCTAGAAAAATTCTTTTCTGCATACCACTTGAGCTTCAAAATTACTTCGTCAACTCGTGACGAATTAATGAACTCGTCAATTACGTACTCGTTAATTTCTGGGTTCCTCCTGTTAAACGGACACAAAGAAGAGAATTTTTCCATCTAAATTTTGGCCAACAGTATTGCACTGTGAGACAAAATCCATTTGTCAGGCCCAATGAAGGGCTCACTCGACCAGGAAATCTTTTGTTTTTCATATATATATCAACATGAAAAATTACCAGTTGAATTATCAAAAATCATCAGTTGACGATCGTGTCGACTATATAAAATAACAGTCCAATAGTGGAATTCTGTTGGCTGAAATTTGGATGGAAATAATTCTCGGTTATAATACCCCGAGTGCTTGAAAATTATCGAGTATTTCCCGAAAGTTTCGTTGCTTAGCAGCATGCGCGTGAAGTTTGGTAGTATCAAAATCCCGAGTGCTTGCGCAAGGGATTTTGTGCCAAAATGCGCGGACATGTTGCTAAGCAGAGAAACTTGAGAGAAATACTCTATTAATTTTCAAGCACGAGGGGTATTCGACGGATTATTTCCTCCCCCCGAATTTCAATCAGTAAGAGCGTGGTATTTTCACCTCCCCTCGAGACTAACTCCACTGCTATTATTAAGAATAACTTCTTCTGAAGGCCTTCTGGCGTATTTTCATTATGAACCTTCACCATTGCGTCACTGTCATTTCTTCCCAGGGCAGTTGAACTTTGTTTACGTTTCTGAGGATCGGCTTACAGAAGGCGTCTCTTGGCATTTTTGGCCTCACGAGCTTCTTGAAAAATAGGGATTGAGAATGGGTCGACTTCTCTCTTGAACTTGGTAAAGTACTTCTCTTTCAGTAATTTCGCGTTTTGATTCCACATAGCCTTCAACACCGCTTCCTTGTAGTCTTCACCATTATTTTTCCTCATATTGAAAGCCCAGTCCTTCATGATATCCGCGAGGGTTTCACCAGGAGTCATCGCATCCAATACATACTTCTTCTCCGCACAAAGTCCAGAAAATTGATCCCAAATCGACTTCTTACTCTTCTCTGTATTCGAAGGAATGCTTTGTTCTTTTTGCTGATATTCTCCAGGGATTCACCATCAAATCGATTGATTTTTTCACTCATAACGCCAAATGTAAATGTCAGTTTGACGTTTCTCACATAAAATGAAACAAAAACGAAAACGTATCTCGCATGGTCATAGGTTCAAGCAACTAAAAATTCTTTGTTTGTTTGTTAGCAATTGCAGGGAAATTATTGAAAAATGACCGATATAATTTTCTCCAGCTAGTACCAGGTGATGCCAAATACCACGCTCTTATTGGTCGGAATTCGGAAGAGGGAAATAATCTGTGAAATTCGAAATTTTACAGCCGTTTTTCCCAAAACAAACTTTGTAACGTCCTTTTAGAAATGGATAGTGATCTGTTCATGAAAATTCAAGTTTTTCCAACAGTAAAATTGTCAAAATCAGTAATAGAAATCAATGTAACGTTTTTGTATCACGCTTGACCCTCATGAACCCTGACAACATGGATCAAAAAAGTGAGGCTCCAAAAAACTTTTTCAATAATAAAGTCAAACAAAATGCATTTTCTTTCTTCCTTTGGTAATTTGTTCTCTCGTAACACATTTATCCCTCTTATCACCAATTCTGAAACGTTCTCACTGTAAATCAATCGAAATTTCAATTATTGATTTGGTGAACTTTCTATTCCAGAATTTAATCATTTCCTTCAATAAAAAAATGGATAATATTAACTCAAATTTTCACAATCCAGATGTTTTTTCCTCCGTACAGCCGTTCCTGTCTTCCACTCCAACGATGTTCGTTATATTTCGAATAGATTCATCATGAAAGATATTAGTATAAAAAAAACAACAAACACAGGCAATTAATTTTGTCCCAGGGGTTTAATTTGCCCGCCTAGTCCATTTTAGCCTACTGTCCCCTATATGTGAAAATTCGGGCTCAACTTGTCACAAAAATAGAAAAGGAATTCATACGAACTTGTCAATTGGTCAAACACATGTGAATGGCCTTCAAAATCAATTTGCGCAGCTCTTTGCGCCTGAAAATTTTTCACAAACATGCTCAAGTAGGTTGTTACAGGAGGTTTTATTTGACGTCAACGTCAGAAACCGTAGTTTAAACTATTTAATTTTATAGTCTCTAATAATTGTCTCCACCGTTAAATACTTCAAATTGCCTAAAATATAAGTTCGTCTGGCCCTCATTCCTGGTCAACTGCGCAAGCGCTAGAGTATTGATTTTATGTGACTCAACAAGTGTCGGGCACACACATCGACGCTTCACTCTCGTGTTGGTTCTTGTACCTCACGCGGCAAGTATTCTGTGGTCTTAACCTTTAATTGTCGTAAGTCAATTATTATCGTGACGTGAATCACACAATCTGTCAATTAAACAAAAAACAATCCATAAATTCAGTTGTCAACTAATTGTGCCGAAGAGAGTCGGTTTCTGACAATAATTCCTAAGTAAAATAAACTTGTATATTCTGTCCAATTTCTCTCTCTCTCTTGGAAATTTATGTTCTCCCATCCTTGGGTCCTCCAGAACACCTCCTTGAGTCAAGAGTCGGTTGTGTTATATTGTCTATTAGTTTTTGTTAATTTTTCATCAAATTAACTGGCGTCCACCGGGTAATATTCTTTGTCCATTGAATTTGAGCCTCGACAGCCTCTGACCCAAGCCGCGTCGAGTGGAAGAACATTTAAATAAAACGTCAATATCAATAAATTTCAAAAAGTCAAAGAGAGAAGAGTTCTTCTTTCTCATTTGGCGCGCAACGTGGGGCGGTTTTGGAAAATTGTCCAATTGTTTATTGTGGAATAGTCCATTGTCCTGTCAATGCAATCAGAAAAATTATTATTGCGTTGCCTTGTCAACATTGAAACTCGTGAATTATTTAATTACATTGTCTTGTCAATGAAATTGTTGGAAATAATTAATTGGAGTTCGAAACAAAATTTCTTGTTAATTTTGCTGTCAAGATTTCCTTACAGTCCTCCCGAGCCGGACTCGGTGAATTGTAGTAGCGTTAATCGCTTCACGCGTAGGAATCAAAACAAACAGTCCGTCGAAACCGATCGATGCTCGGCACTACTTCTCCTTGTGTCTCAATATTCTATTGTGTATATTTCCTCCTATTATTTTCTCTGTATTATTTTATTATTATTATCTTATTATTGTCTATGATTTCTACTGTCATTTCTTCATCTTTTCCTTATTGTTTGTCCTGTTATTCTTTATTTATTTCTTGCTCTCAATGAATTGTCAATAGAAAAGTAAACATTGTGATCGTGCGTCTGTCAAATCCACGTAACGGTTAGATTCATTATGAAATGAGGTGAAGAATAAAAAATAAAAAATGGAAAGGCTCCACCAGTATAGTTGTTAATAAGCGATGGAAAACCTCTTGCTGATTAAGTGGTAGTCAATTATAAAAATTTCGGTGAGGATCGTTCGGAATAAATCGTCAAAACGAGAAGTCAGTTAGTCGTGATAATACACATACTTGAATACAGAATGTTTAGATCGCCGCAAGGTAGGGGGGCTACAGTCCAAAACGGCGATAACGTTCACAGAAACGATCAGTCAGATACATTGGGGGGTAACACCGGTGAAAATGAAACAGTAAATAATGGACCACCCAGTAGTACGTCTACGGGTAGCGGTAGCGGTAGAGGTAGGGAGTTCGCTGTACACCGCCCTGCAGCTCAACCGACAAGCCCCACTAGAGGCATTCATCCTCAAGCGTCTGCCCGATTTGACGCCATCGAAAGACAATTGAATACTTTTAGTGAAAATTTCAATCTAATATTGGAGCGTTTGTCACTTAGCAGATTAAGGCACCCGGAAACCACCAGCCATTTGGGAAATAATTCAGGTCCCACCCCCGTGGTCGATGATCCAAACAGAAATGGTCAGTTTGAAGATGCATCGAGTCAGGTAGAAGGGTCTAGTCATTCCGGGGACGACGAATCATTCGAGATTATTCAGCGACACCGTCGTAATGCCACACGAAATCCCACACGTGTTCAAAATAATTAAAATAACGCGCCGACTGGCTTTACTCCCTTCCGTGGAAATCGACAATCATTAAATCCTCAGAATGATGCGCGATTTGATAACGGCCAGCCCCGCAACGATACCGAAAGAGATTCGATAGAGAGAGAATACCGACATGTCCATTTCCAAAACCCCAATCCGAGACTTGACAATACCAGCCGTTCGAGTATTATTAGAAACGATTTTAATAATCCAGCGCGACCCGCCCAAGCAGATAGGCAAATTCCGCAGTTGTACCCAGTAATTGTCAAACGCCCATTACCGAACGGGTGGTTTGCTGATGAGGAGATACTCGTGAATGAGCAACAATATCAACAACTAATTAACCCTTCGAGGTCTCAATCAACTTTCACCCCAATTCAACCAATCACTAGTGAGCGCGCGCGCAGCGTTAGTCGTACGTCCACTTTCTCGATGGATCCAGTTAATTTCGCTTCTTCCACCCATTGTCAAGCTGCTAATAGTCAGAGGGGAGTCACCCAAAAGGGTAGTTTGTCCTGGCGAAGTAGTGATTCTAGTGAAGACGAAGATCCTGTCCGTCAGGCAACCTCCCATTCTCGGTCATCTTCACGAAGAAGTCCAACGGGTCAAACTTCGCACACGAGACGAAACAGGGACAGCTCTCAAAGCGATATCGATCCTCCTTCTCTAGTCAAAATTGGTCAGATCGTTAACTCCTGGAAAATTTCATTCCCACAGGCAGAAAAGGACCCAGAACAATTCCTGTGGATTCTTAAAGACCTCCTGTCGTCTAGCGGAATAAACAAACACTTGTTTGTCCCTTGCTTGTCCAAGATCTTCGAAGGCCCATATCGGGCTTAGTACATTGTCAATAAGAGTCGATGGCATACTTGGAAAGATTTTGTTAGGACTTTTCGCAATGATTGGGCTGTTAGGAAGGATGACTCAGCTTTATTGATTGATGTCAATCATTTGAAGGTTGATAAGAGTGAAATACTCGCTGAGTTTGCTTGTCGATGTCGTGTCCTGTTTGAACGAATGGAAAATCCACCCCAATACCGTGAATAACTCAAATTAATTCTGACAAAGTTCAATCCGAAGTTGATGCGGGAAATTTTAAATTTGAGACACACGACTTACACTCAATTCCTTAATTATGTAAATGAAAGAAGTCATCTCAATAAAAAGATTTATAGTGAGAATTCAAAATCCAGGTCAGACGCTGAACTCAAACATGCTCAAGGACAATACGATTCTCCTCAAGAATCTGATGGGGATGAAGAACTCAATGGGGAAGGTAGTGATGAACATGATGGCCAGTCAGAAATACAGATGAAATATGTCAATAGCAATAGAAATTCAAGCAATACTAAGAAGAGTTGGAGATCAAACTCCAAACCGTTAGCCAGACAAAGATTGGAAAAGAATCTAGAGCTATTTGAAAACTCGAGTCAAAATAAATTCATTAGTTCCCCCAGTGACAGAAACAAATCGAATACGTCCAAGCAACCTTTCGACCCCAGTAAATTATTTTGTCTGAATTGCGGTCAAATTGGACACTCCGCTCGTTACTGTAGTGGTGATCGTCAAGTTGTTTGTTGCTTTTGTAGAAAAATAGGCCATGAAACTAAGGATTGTCCAACCTCCTCGGAAAACGCGGAAAGCCCACAATAACTCCTCCTCAAGTTATTGTATCACAGGGCCCAGTTGAGGAAATCAAAGAAGTCAAGTCGCAGGTAAAAATGAGCCAATTGAGAATGTCGGACAGGTGAAGGTCTTGGATAAATCCGATAAAACAGTTTTGGAGGGGGCGTCGAGCGAAGATGAAATCGCAAAGAGCATAATGCTCAATCTGGTTCATCCAGTAACTGATGACTCCGAAATCTCAGACGATGAGATCGATTTACTTTTGTCACGAAACGATGTTGTCAACGCTGAGAGCCCGGGGAATTTCTTACCCAATCTATCAGTATTGACAGGAGAGGGTATTGACAATGAAGTGATTTCCAATGACACTGACGCTCCTCGCAGTTGTCATACCCAGCTGAGGAATTGGAGACCAGTTCAAATGCCCCATCACATTATGCATAGACTGTCACAGAGGCGTATTTACCGTGGTAGCAACCGCACTAAAGAACCTGAAAAGGCTGTCAGGATCCCCGTAGAAATTTCAATATTTGGGGAAAAGATAAAGGGGATAATTGATAGTGGTAGCGATAGATCCTTCCTCAGTAAGTCAGCGTATGAACGTGTGAAAAAGTACCAAGTACATGAGTTAAAACCCGATCTATGGTCTTCATCGGGCGTACGCTTAGGAGATAAATCCCTCGTACGTACTCAAGGTGGTACTACTTTTGTCATGGATATAGGTGACGTTTTTGGTCCCCAGTGGTTCAGTGTAATGCCAGATCTTTCGGGTGATCCAATTCTCGGGATGGATTTTTGGATTTCATTTGAAGTACTCGTCGATCCGTTCTCTCGAACTTGGACACTCGCTGGCAGTCACTATACCTACCCCTTGTCTAATTCATTCATATTCCCTTCCGAATTGCAAGTCCTTTCGGTAGATCAGTCACAACGCCTGAGAAAATTTTGAGATGTAGAATTCAGCAAAATGGATAATGAATGTACAGGCAAAACAGATTTGATAAAACATACCATAGAGTTAGATGAGCCCAAACCCCATCGACAAAAACCCTATAGAAGGAGCGAGGTTATTAGGAAGTTCATTGACCAAGAAGTTGATAGATTATTAGACAAAGGTTACGTGACTTGGAGCAACAGCGAATGGGCTAGTCCACCCGTCGTTGCACCAAAAATCGGTAATAATGGTTTGCGATTCTGTATCAATTTCAAGGAAGTTAATCGTAAAACGAAGAAACCCGCCTACCCACTACACAATATGCGTTCAATCCTCTCGCAACTTCATCATGCGAAAATCATTTCAATCCTTGACATGAGTGAGGCATTTCACCAGATTCCCATGGATGAAAGTAGTCAAAAGTACACCGCATTTGTGGTTGAAGGCAAGGGCCAGCTCGAATGGCTCAGAATGCCTTATGGCTTGACAGGTGCGCCATCAACGTTCCAAAGGTTGATGGACCTCTTGAAGAGACGATTGAAGGAATTGGTTCACGAACGTAAATTACAAAATAAATGGGTCGAACAAGTCTTCACGTATCTTGACGATTGGATAATTGTCAGTGAAGATCTCGATGAACATCTTTCTATTTTGTCACTGGTTTTTGAAGTCTTTCGGGAGGCAAAATTAATCGTTAACAGAGAAAAGAGTAGTTTCGCCTGCAAGGAAGTTAAATTCCTGGGCTACATAATCGATGAATTTGGCATGAGACCAAATCCAGAAAAAATTCAACCCATTCTCGATTTCCCTGTCCCCAAAGACAGAACACAACTCCGACAATTCAATGGCCTCGTGAACTGGTACCATAGACACCTGAAATGCATTTCCAGGATTCAGGGACCATTGAATAAGTTGACAAGCGTTAAAGTTCCTTGGCGTTGGACTGAAATAGAGCAGCGTGCGTTCGAAGAGGTCAAAAAGGCCTTAGCCGACGCACCGCGTCTATACGTCCCCATACCAGGACAACCGTTTGTCCTGTGCACTGACGCTAGTGATTTTGGGTTGGGGGCCATCCTCGTTCAAGTTGACCCAGAGACAGGCGCTGAAAAGCTTATCGAAGTCTTGAGTCGCCCATTAAGGGGAGCGGAACTCCATTATACCACCACTGAAAAGGAGTGTTTAGCGGTTGTCTGGTCAGTGGATAAGCTCCGTTGCTATCTTGAGGGTACTCCTTTCAAACTGGTCACAGACCATCAAGCTCTTCTGTGGTTACACGGTCTCAAAAACCCAACTGGCAGTTTGGCTAGGTGGGCCATGTACCTCTACCAATACGATATTTCGATCGAATATCGTCGAGGTACGACCAATGAAGCCCCAGACGCGTTGTCAAGAATGTTTGACATTGATGTAGACCCGCTCGGTTGGAAAAAGGTCGTGGAAGAGACAATACAAAGTCGTCCGCAGTTGAATTCGATTTGTGGATAAAGTTGGTATGAAACAAAATACAACTTAGTCAAATCACAAGCAAACAGGTTCCCAGAGTGGAAAATTGATAATGACGAATTATTCTATTGCCATCCCGATTACGAAAAAGCCTTAATTGATGATGAAAACCCGTGGAAAAAAGTTGTCAAGTCCGAGGACATTTCGTCCGTTTTGCATGAAAATCATGACCTACCTCAATCAGGTCATTTAGGGAGAGACAAAACACTGGATCGAATCAGACAAAATTACTATTGGCCAGGCATGATGCTTGATGTCAAAGATTACGTAGAAAATTGCGAGATTTGCCTCAAAGTCAAATACAATCAAAACCCAATTAAGGGACGGCTAATGTCGAGACCGTTGGAGAGTCCGTGGTCTCAACTGTCGATTGACACGGTCGTATCCCAAATGCGTACAAAAAGGGAAAACACTAACGTCGTGGTGGTCCTAGACATGCACACCAAGCACATCGAGTTATTTCCCATACGACAACGAACGAGTAAAAATATCGTCAAAGCCTTAGATATTATTTTTAATCGGTGGGGCACACCCAAATCAATCGTCACAGACAACGGTCTAGAGTATATCAATAAAGATGTAAAAGTTCTTTTAGACGCCCGGGGAGTACAACACCTCACTACTCCATTAAATCACCCCCAGGCGAACCCAGTCGAATGCGTCAATTGCACGGTCAAGCCGATGATCGCAGCTTTCGTCAAAGATAATCATAACGAATGGGATGAAAATTTATCAAAATTACAGTTCGCTTACAACACGGTGCCACACTCTGGTAGTCGAGTCTCCCCATATTTTTTGAATCATGGTCGCGAAGCTGTATTCAGGAATGTCCAAAAATCAAGTAAGACTGACCCACTGAGTCCTTCTGACGAATCAGTCGAGAATTGGGTCAAACGATTGAAGAAAATTGACGAGTTTCGACATAAAATTGAGAATAATTTAAAGAAATACTCAGAAAAACGACTTGCCAGAGTAGAAGCTGGCACACAATTGTCAGTCGAAGTAAAAGAAGGTACTGAGGTTTACTATCCGAATAAGAAACTAAACAATAAGCCTGAAGGTTACTCGTCAAAGTTTGCTTATAAGTATGTGGGGCCCGCTTATGTTAAAAGAATTTTAGGACTGATGGTCGTGGAATTGACAGACAAATCGAACAAAAATATAGGCAAATACTATGTCACCGATCTAAAAATTCCGCGACGAAGTTTAAGAAAACCATAAAATTGTCCCCAACAGCACTTCAAGGATCATCGCCAACGGCAACAGCAGCAACTCCGAGATGGATGACAGCAGCTCCAGTTCTCGTTCTTCTTCTCCTTGGCAGTTGAGGGAGCACTTGGACAAGCTGATGGGAAAGAAAGCAGTAATCGAAGCCAATCTCAAAACCTTGAACGCTGAAATTGAAGAAGTACTCAGTCGACCACCATCACCGACCGAGCCTCTCGTGAGCGACCAAAACGTCCAAACGACCGCGAGCCCTCTCAAGAATGAGGGGGAAGATATTGTCGACATGATCCAGTTGATGACCTCAACAAAAGTTACCCCACAAGATTTCGACTTTGGTCTGATTCCCCGCAACGTGACAGCTATCAAGACTCCAGAAAAGTCCACGTGTACTGAACTTTCCAACACTCAAGAACCCCAGAGTACTATGGAAATAACAAAACTAGTGAAGGCAATCCAACAGTTCTCCCCTCCACCAGTTAAACTCACATACCCAGTGAAGTTCGTCACCCAAGTAGACATTGATAAAGACAACGAGATACGGAACAGAGACCCATCGACTGGCCACAAGGTGAAGAAATCGAAGGACACAGGACTACCTGAAAGAAGCACTGACGACATCAAAGCATTCACCGCTCCGTCAGTGACTGTCAAACCACTGCCACTTGACAAAATCCCATCGTTCAGCGAGTTTCTCAAGGGTCTGGGACTCAAGGCCGAGAATTCCCCGTAGAATCAAAGGTTGTTCTTCGCCGACTGCAGATTCTTCACGGAATCCCAACTCGAACACATCGTCATTAAACGTGCTAGGATGCTGATAGCGGGGATGGATTCAAAGAAGGTGGACGTTGGCACTCAAACCTACGTAACAGTCGCTGGTAAACAACACGTCAGTGGTTGCGTGAACTGCAAATCTGCGTGCCATCACTTTAGTGAGTATACTATACCATACAGACCTGGCTTTTGTCATGTTTGTGGAGCCATCGGGTTTGATAAGGGAGACTGCATCTATTGCCACGGAGTGGAACACGAAATAGCTCTAGAGAAATGCCCAGGATGTTCAAGATCTATCGACCTTTATTGTCCAGAGTGCCCTGACTGTAATCTGAGGTATCCAGGATTCGGTCATTACTTGCAGCTGAACTACGCAGTGCTTCCAACACACCTCATGCCCAGAGATCACCAATACCTGTTTAACGAAAACGAAAAAATCCTGAGGAGGAAGGTTAGAGCGAGTTTCTCTGACCCAAAGTTTACTCCCAATCGAGTCAGAGCCATCCTTCTGCGAGACAACGCATTGTTGACAGCTCCACCAGTCAACCCAGAAGCAAAAATCGCTCGTCAACTGTCCGAGGAGAAATGGCAGAGAGTCTTGGACGCCTTGCTGAGCCCACTGGCCCAGGAAACTCTCGACAGAGTCATGAACGAGAGACCAGAAATTGCCGTAGGAGTAAAGGTTCCAGTAGTCGTCCTCATGGAGTACGAGAAACAGCCAACTTCAGGATAACACGCTCACCAATTCATGTGTTATTAATTTTCTTTGTCAATCACCCACTTTTTTCATACGTTCAGTAACATTCAATTACCATTAACTATGTTCAAATGTTTTTATTACGACACAACCATATTCTGAAGTTATTGAAACTATTGTCAGTCATTCGAATTTTGTTTGAAAAGATATAATAATCACCCCTGGGGAAGAATAAATTTCCAAGAGTATAAATTGAAATTTGAAAAGACATATTTTGTCAATGTTATACAGATTGGACAGAACTACAAGTCGCGTAAAAGTAGGTGGAAAACTAGATTATTATTATTGAAAAATTTTTCAATCCATTTGATCGGGTCTCTTACGAATTCCAAGTTGACGTCAAAGTCCGAAGGGGAAGGGTGCTACAGGAGGTTTTATTCGACGTCAACGCCAGATACTTTAGTTTATAATTATGTAATTTTATAGTCTCTAATAATTGTCTCCACCGTTAAATACTTCAAATTGCCTAAAATATAAGTTCGTCTGGCCCTCATTCCTGGTCAACTGCGCAAGCGCTAGAGTATTGATTTTATATGACTCAACAAGTGTCGGGCACACACATCGGCGCTTCACTCTCGTGTTGGTTCTTGTACCTCACGCGGCAACTATTCTGTGGTCTTAACCTTTAATTGTCGTAAGTCAATTATTATCGTGACGCGAATCACACAATCTGTCAATTAAACAAAAAACAATCCATAAATTCAGTTGTCAACTAATTGTGCCGAAGAGAGTCGGTTTCTGACAAGAATTCCTAAGTAAAATAAACTTGTATATTCTGTCCAATTTCTCTCTCTTGGAAATTTATTTTCTTCCATCCTTGGGTCCTCCAAAACACCTCCATGAGTCAAGAGTCGGTTGTGTTATATTGTCTATTAGTTTTTGTTAATTTTTCATAAAATTAACTGGCGTCAACCGGGTAATATTCTTTGTCCATTGAATTTGAGCCTCGACAGCCTCTGGCCCAGGCCGCGTCGAGTTGAAGAACATTTAAATAAAACGTCAATATCAATAAATTTTAAAAAGTCAAAGGGAGAAGAGTTCTTCTTTCTCAAGGTTTTGCCAGCAATGTGAAAACCAACGAGATAAGTCTCTCGACACAGACCGCTTGAGATCTCCAGAAACTCAGAGAAGATCTCTCGAAGACTATACAGACTTAGAACGATTGACATATACTGGGAATTGTTATCCCCGGTGTAATACTGTAATGGTGATCCGTATTTGCAATTAAGGCGTTTTTCTACGAAATTTTTTATTTCATATATTGGAGCTTTTCCTACAGGATTTACGTTTTCACAATCGTAAATTATGCTCAAAATTGTCGTGAATTTCGTGTGTTTAATCGTAATTTACGACTATTTTAAGCACAATTTACACTTCAACTTCAAGCTTAAAATACGCTTCAGAAAGCGTAAAAGACGACTCATTAAACGTAATTTACGAGGCTTTTCTGTGTTTCCGTTTAACAGGAGGCACCCTGAAATTCCTGTTAAAGATTACTCCAACACAGATTAATTGCAATGAAAAGACCTCGTAGGAAAAGCTCCAATACTGGAAATAAAAAATTTAGTAGAAAAAATCTTTAATTGCAAATACGCATCACGATTACAGTATTACACCGTGGGATAACAATTCCCAGTATATGTCAATCGTTCTCAGTCTGTACAGACTTCGAGAGATCTTTTCTGAGTTTCTGGAGATCTCGAGCGGTCTGTGGCGAAAGACTTATCTGGTTAGTTTTCACATTGCTGGCAAAATTTACTTGAGCA
This sequence comes from Diachasma alloeum, assembly GCF_001412515.2. Classification (NCBI taxonomy): domain Eukaryota; kingdom Metazoa; phylum Arthropoda; class Insecta; order Hymenoptera; family Braconidae; genus Diachasma; species Diachasma alloeum. Next base: position 52,229 of record NW_021680717.1, read on the forward strand.
TGTTTGTGGAAAATTTTCGGGCGCAAAGAGACGCAAATTGATTTTGAAGGCCATTCACATGTGTTTGACCAATTGACAAGTGCGTATGAATTCCTTTTCTATTTTTGTGACAAGTTGAGCCCGAATTTTCACATATAGGGGAGAGTAGGGTAAAATGGACCAGGCCGGCAAATCAAACCCCTGAGGCGAAATGAATTGCCTATGTTTGTTGTTTTTTTTATACTAATATCTTTCATGATGAATCTATACGAAATATAATGAACATCGTTGGGGTGGAAGAAAATAAAGGCTGTATGGAGGAAAAAAATCTGGATTGTGCAAATTCGAGTTAATATCATCCATTTTTTTATTGAAGGAAATGTTTAAATTCTGGAATAGAAAGTTCACCAAATCAATAATTGAAATTTCGATTGATTTACAATAAGAACGTTGCAGAATTGGTGATGAGAGGGAATAAATGTGTTACGAGAGAAATAATTACCAAAGGGAGAAAGAAAACTCATTTTGTTTGACTTTATTGTTGAAAAAGTTTTTTGGAGCCTCACTTTTTTGACCCATGTTGTCAGGGGTCATGAGGATCAAGCGTGATGCAAAAACAAAACATGTCGTAAGAACGTTGCTTGTAATGCCAAAATGTTACATTGATTTCTATTACTGATTTTGACAATTTTACTGTTAGAAAAACTTGAATTTTCATGAACAGATCACTATCCATTTCTAAAAGGACGTTACAAAGTTTGTTTAGGGAAGAACGGCTGTAAAATTTTGAATTTCACAGATTATTTCCCCCTTCCGAATTTCGACCAATAAGAGCGTGGTATTTGGCATCACCTGGTACTAGCTGGAGAAAATTATATCGGTAATTTTTCAATAATTTCCCTGCAGTTGCTAACCAATAAACAAAGAATTTTCAGTTGCTTGAACCTATGTCCATGTGACATACGTTTTTTTTTGTTTCATTTTATGTGAGAAACTTCAAACTGACATTTACATTTGTCATTATGAGTGAGAAAATTAATCGATTTGGTGGTGAATCCCTGGAGGATATCAGCAAACAATTGGGGAATTGCTCTGGTATCGGATATAGTATAGCTTTCTTTGCTAATAAATTAGCAATATGCTTCCGAATGGTCACTTCATATATTATTTTCTCTATCGTATGTAATTCATACTTTTTTCATTTCATTGGATTGCATGATTTTCTTCTCAATTCATTGTGTTTTCTACTTGAGTAAATTCTACCATGATTATTTTCTCCTTTTCAACAGGTTCAGTTTTTCTCGCGTCTCCTTAGAACAAAATGATAATAAAACAAACAACGCTATTGTTCAAAATCAACACCTGTTCTCTTTTGTATTTTCTGTCTGGGTTTTTTGAAGAGAACCTGGGTTATGAGCCCCAGATAACTAAAATCTCAAATATTTAAAACTGATATTTTAGTTGCTCATAACAGGTTTGCATGAATCCTATTTTCTAGAAATATATTTTCTCAATATTATTATACATGTATTCATTTCTCCTATTTATTCAACTGACGTGAAGTCAAAATAATTCTCATTATTAATAATGAAATCAACTTGAATCTTCTTCCACGCCAGTGTTTTCTCCACAAAAACTAAAATTTCGAGTGAATTTCATTGAAAATATTATACTTATGCACAACTGGATGGATTCGAATCATCACATTTAAAGAAGTCATCAAAAATGTAACTTTGAAGGAAAAATTGATGAAAACTTCAAAATTTCCATATCATCATAAAAATCAAATTAAGGCCCGGGTGTAATAATTTTTCCCCCATTTTTCTAGGGACCCCACCCTAACATTTCTAGGGGAAAATGTTGTTTACACGTCCCGAAATTGTGGGTGTAATAATACACTAAACACTTTGATTCGTGAATAAAATAATAGATTATGACCGCCGATAAGTAGTTAATTCGGTCTGAGGGGGGTAAAAGTCATGATAAAATGATAATTATTTAATAAAAAAATTTCACTAGATAGTCCCTATTCGATACGTTCACAGCACCAAAATGGTGGGCGAATGACGCGTGTAAAAAAAGTAACAATTATAAATCCTATGAGCACTGCACCGCAATCACACCTAATGACCTACTTGTGAACCACAATTACACGCCGTATGAATATTTTTTCACCGCAATTACCCGAATAATACGGCCACAAATGCTGGACGCGTGCATGAACCGATGGCCTGTCAATACCGAGTATCGTTAGGGCCACTGGGATCTGAGAGATGGCGCCACTACCAACTCGGAGAATTTTTCTCAGGACTGTAAATAGTTTGGGGCTCTGCGGGTGCTATTGTATGGCGCCCTCATTCAAATATTCATTTTCATTGCGATTCGATTACGTATGAAGAAATTTCATACAAAAATCTAGCAAATTCGCAAGACAATTCGATTGGATATCAATTGAACTTTCTGTCAGTTGTTGACCGATTCTATTGAAATTTTCAATAGAAAATGTTTTATATAAAAAAATGAATAGAATTGAATTTTTCTATCCAACTTATTCTATTGAGATGTTTTCTATAGAAGTTCCTTGGCTCACATTTTATAAATGTTTTTGTTTCATTTTCTTCATCAAAAAAAAATTAATAAAAAAAATGGAAAACTTGAGCCGCGGAAATTTTATTTCAAAAATCTCAATAGAATAAGCTGTATAGAAAAATCCAATTCTATTGGCTTTTTGTATACAACATTTTCTATTGAACATTTCAACAGAATCGGCCAAAAACTAATAGAAACTTGAAGAGAAATCCAATAGAATTGTTTACTATTGAAAAACGATTTTTAGATAAATGGCTCTATGCCATGATGTACTGAATCGATCGACCCAACATTTTGTACAGNTTTGTATACAACATTTTCTATTGAACATTTCAACAGAGTCGGCCAAAAACTAATAGAAAGTTGAAGAGAAATCCAATAGAATTGTTTACTATTGAAAAACGATTTTTAGATAAACGGCTCTATGCCATGATGTACTGAATCGATCGACCCAACATTTTGTACAGAAGTGAGACCCGATAATACTGACAAGTAGCCAAAATTTTATAGGGTTCATTCGAATTTATAATGAGATCAACAAAATAGAGAAACGTGAATATCTCGGAAACTTTGTATGGACGGTTCTGCATATTTTGATTCATCTCGATAGATGGCAGGAAGACAAGTATTTAGAAAAAAAAAGAAATCGGACCAGTATTTTAAGAGATATGGAACAAAAAAGTTTTTCACTAAAAGTTGAATATCTTCTAAACCACCTGTTCCATTTCGCGTACTCACGAACTCACCCTGTAATATGATAAGAGCTACTATCTCACTACATTTCAATCTCCTATCTCGATATTTTCGCGAGTTATCGTGCGTACATCATTTTTATCATAAAAATGAAAAATGCCAATTATTATCAAATTGCCCATAGTTTCGTAGGGATATTATGACTTGATTTGATAGATATTATCACAATGAATACTTTGACGTCAAAAAAATTCAATTAGGTCACGTAGTTTTTGAAATATTGAGGAAAAACTATTTTTGAGAAATTGCTGTATCTCAAAAACTACTTTACCGATAGTGCTCAAACTGCGCCCAAAGCTGCTCCAAAATGATCGCAATTATGTGACATAATTTCAGATTTATAGCTGCAACGTTACTTGTCTTTTTGTTAAAATATTAAAAAAAAAAAATCTTTACGTTTGATGACATTCTACTTTATTTCCACGCAAAATTAGAAGATCGTAAAAATTACCGGTCACAAGGCTTTCATTCGGAAGCAAAAAGGGAATTTGGTAGGAAAATAGAACGCAGGATTGGTTGGAAATTTTTTTTTTATTTTCTCATTTTTCCAATTGAAATTCTACCCAACCACGTGGGCGGCTGCCTCCGCCGCCTCTTCCGCCCCTCCCACCGCGCCATCCCCTTCCGCCACTACTGCGTCCCCTGCCACGCCTTCCTCTTCCCCTTCTCTCCCTAGCCTGACGAACCAACCTGAGCTCCTCTAATATCATCCTCTGGAGGTCCTCATTACCCTCCCTCCCAGCTTGAGGATGAGGGATGTCCGCTGGGAGGGGAGGATTGACAACTTGGTGCCCACGTCCTTCCTCTAGAAGAGCTCCCTCTCCCTCCTCATGCACTTGGAGAATCGGCTGCCCAAACTGAAAAATAAATGCCTTTAGTGAGAAAATAGCATTCTTGTATTTTTGGTACTCAGTTTACAAGGCAATGTTTTACAGTCGTAAAACACTGTCTACTGACTGAATAACAAAAACTACTGTTAGGTACTCCCCCGAAAACAACGTTTTTGGCGATTATGTTTGTGACCCTCGGCTTCGCCATGGACTGCAAACTCACAATCGCCAGGAATTTTTTTCAATCTATTCATTAAAAATACTATGTCAATAGATATTTACATTGCGCTGATTTCGTCGAAGCCAGTCCTCCATGGCTGCCACAAGTGCGGGGTTGAGGACGGCTGGCTCGACATTGGCGTCATTCTCTCCCCCTTCTCCTGACTGGTCCTGCTGGTGTTCGTCTGAAAAACAAAAGAAAGGCGATTAGACACAGCAAACCAATGTTGTAATGCTTATGTTTTCACTACAAAATCTCATTTGTCTCAATATAACCACTTTATACAAGAATGAACCACAAAACACTGACCGGTGTCACTCATATTATTTTGCACTAATAACCTCATTTGTTTTGCGCACCGATTTTCCCTATCAATGCTCAGAATCTTCAATACTTACAACACTTTTTCATTTTCACTGTATTTAGCACATTATTTCACTAAAGAATTTAATTACTTTGACACTATATTAACACTACAAAGCACGAAAAATACACCATTGTCAACAAGTACTTACCAGCCATTTTCACCGTGATACCGATAATGATGTCACCAATGGCGGAAATTT
>NW_021680717.1:60244-64147 GCF_001412515.2 Diachasma alloeum
CGATTTGGACTAGTGATTGTTAACCCGCTTCTCAAGGATACTTGAGAACTTTCAAGTCTCAAATCCATTGAAAACTCACATTCGCTGTAAATTTGGAAACTCAATTTCGCCAATAAAAAAATTCTCGCTGCAACCAAGAAACTCAATCCCGCTAAATAGTAAGGAAAACTCAATTTATGCTCGTAAGTATCGCCGATAGATGGCGTGGCTGCATAAGCATTTTTTCGCCGAGTGACCCCCCAACACGAAACCATAGACGTATCCACGTCAAAATGATTCTTTTTCTCCCCACCAGATTCATACGCCCATCCATCAGTTCTCAATAGGAATTCGAGAATTTCCTACAATATGCTATATATAAAGGAAAAGCCGTTTTCAAGGTGACTGATATATCAGCGCAGAGCCCAAACTACAAGAACTACAGGCATGAGTATTAGACAAATTATTCTCATTTCTATTATTACAATAAATATCCTTGATATTTTCGCCGTTTCGTCGAAAATTCACAGGTTTTTTCAAATGTTGTGGAAAATTCGATAAATTTCTCGAGTCTTCGGCGAGACGTACGCGAAGGATGGCTAGTTTCCTATAAAATACTATACTGTAGTAAATACTTCAGGAAATACTATAGGAAATGTGCAGATTCTGCATCTGTTCATTTCATCCATTGACTGAGGCCTCCCTAATTTTGGATTATCAACTAGGAGCAAAGCGGTTGCAAAGAAGTCTGCGAATATTTCTCAGGCAGACCCAGCCCACGACAATGTTGCCAATCCACCAGTGGGGCGCATGGCGACTCAGGGGCAGGTAAGTATGAACAATTCAGGTGATGATAATTGTAATAGGTCACGCCATCATTTATTGAGAGAAACGAGTAGGAATGAACAAGCAGTGCTTTCTACTGCTTCTAATTCCTCAGTTTCATCAACTGATTCTCTAATTCGTGGTTCGTATACGCCGGGGCTTTGGACTATTCCTCTCATTCTGGATGATTCATCACACGAAATTGGAGATCATTGTTCGAATGGCCCACCAACATTCGTTCAACCGAATCAACAACTGAGCCGTAATTCATCAGTTTCATCAAACGTCTCTATAATTCGTCGCTTATACACACCTTCGCTCTGGAACATGCCTCTGACTGAATCCAACCCCGTCATCTGCGTGGATGAAGGTAGTGCTTCGAATAATCAGCAGCGATTGCAAGAAGATGATTCATCAGTTGATAATACATTGAAACCTCATGGTACAGCGGAGCAGAAAACGAATAGTGCACCACGAAAAAAGAGAGAAGACAACGATTTTGAGAGGAATAGACTCTCTCCGAAAAGTAATTCACCAAACGATTCTTCCCAAATTCACCTATCGCAACTCTCTTCTTTTACTCCTAATTCACACAGCACGAATTCCGATGCAGCATGGGCTAATGAGAACGGATATGTGGAGGATTTTTTTATGGATGTCGATAATGATGACAATATAATAAGAGAAAATCACATTCGTCGAGGACATCAGTAGCAGCGAATAACAGGGAGATCAATAGGAACACTTCACACATAGAAACATCAAATTCTTCTTGTGAAATTAGACTACCTGAGCCGACAATGGCTGGAAACATGCAAATTTCAGGAATTGTAACAAAGATGGACACACGTTGTTCACAAATGACAACCAGTTCCTTTGATTCGCAATGCAATAGCATAAATTCAGAAACGGCACAGGCTAACGAGGAGGCCATCATGGAGGACGTATTGCGAACTGTGGTGAATGATGAGCATCAAATTGAAAATTGGTTGCATTGTCGAGCCTCAACATCTAAGGCCGCCAACAGAATGAACAAACATCGCTCAGAAATGACTGACAGTTCCTTTGATTCCAAGTGCAATATCATGAGTTCAGAAACGGCACGGGCTAGTAAGGAAGCCATCATGGAGGACATGCTGCAAACTGTGGTGAATGATGAGCCCCAAATTAAAAATTGGTTGCATGGTCGATTGCCATTATCAAATCATACTTCGGATGACTCCAGGGCGAACCACGACGGACTGATGGAAGTTGGACTGTTTATGGAAATTGATGACATGTCTTACCCAAAATCAAAAGAAACCTTGTATGAAGAAATGCTTCAGAAAGCTGATTCCATTGGTACGTCAACGAATATTGACGCAAAATCGGAAAGTGTACGAGGTGTGGTGACTGAAGATGATGCGATTATGCAGATCCGTCCTAGAACTGAAGCGACGTTACCAAAAATTAATGATGGTTTAAACGATCATGACTATACACTGATGACAACAGCGTCCCATTCTCAGTCTCATAATGAAAGTAGGAGTCAGCAATCCAACAGTACTAACTCCGATGGTGTGTGGGCCCGAGAAGAAGGTATAACTGAAGAAAACCTGCTCATAAATATGGAAGATACCATACCTCAGAAATCCCAAGAATTAAACATTTCGGCGTACTCACCAAGGTCACAATCTCCTAATCGTATTGTCCATTCTACAGAGATAACTGAAGAGCAGGGAAATGATAATAACGATGATGATGATTTTAGTGACGATGAATGGATGAATGATTTCATAGATGATGATTGGCTCGACGATTCAATCGAAGATGAAATGCTTCTAGAAGATGGTAGATCCAGCCCACACGACAATGATAGAAAGCACTTGAAGCATGGTGATCATCATGGTAGAACCAATAACTTTCCCAAAGCAAATAATGCTGATGATGTTAATTTTCTAGATGATGAAATCGTTTCCGCTGAAGAGCATCCTGATACTCAAATAAATCATTTATCAGAGAATACAGGNATGCTGATGATGTTAATTTTCTAGATGATGAAATCGTTTCCGCTGAAGAGCATCCTGATACTCAAATAAATCATTTATCAGAGGATACAGATGATGAATATTCAGACAACGAAGAGGATGAAGTGAACCATCAGATGGATAATGAGGAAACAGAAGGGAACGATTATCCACTTCAGGGAAAAAATGGACCAAGTGAGCCTCACAAAAATACTCAATCCAAGAAACCAAAAAGAAAAGCATCAGAATTCGATGCGGAATCACGCAGCATCGTCAAATTCACCCATATCTTCAGACAGCTTCAAAAGCTCTTCATCAACGGTATTCATAGACCGGAAATAGGATGTACCATCAATGACCTAGTGCTCATTGAACAAGTCCTTCATGGGTTGAAAACAAAATTTGTGTTCAAGTGCACCATGTGCAATCGACGAGAACACATTTGGTCAGAAGTGGAGGACGAGAATTCCCTCGATGTGAATCGATGTGCTGTCCTTGGAATTGCTGCAATAGGCAAAGGACAAGCTGGCTTGGAAGAGTTCACAGCTAATATGAGCCTCCATTATCTGAACAAGAAAATGTATAACAATTGAGTGAAGAAATAAATGAGAACTTCATAGAGATCGCGGAAGAACATATGAAACAGAATGCTCGTGAAGAATGCCGTATAGCTATGGAGATGAATTCTGTTATCAATGGTATTCCCACAGGTCGAATGATATCAGATGGGACTTGGCCTGTCCGATCATATAATAAAGGAGGTCGCTCAGAGTCTGGAATGGCTGTAGGGATCGGGGCACGGACCAAGAGAGTAATATTTGCAGGTGTCAAGAATCGTTACTGTTATATATGCAGAGTCGCTGAGAATGCAGGAAAAGCAATTCCAGATCACAAATGCTGGGCCAACTATCCAAAAGACAAGAGTATCCTGGGCGTTGAAAGCACTGTGATTGTAGAAGAATTCAAGACAAGTATCGATAAGCATAATTTGATATACTCACATCTGATAGGAGACGGCGATAGCAACTCCTATAATAAGGTTCTTGAAGCCAATCCTTACCCAGATCATACTTGCGTGGAGAAATGTGAATGC
>NW_021680717.1:67945-78852 GCF_001412515.2 Diachasma alloeum
GTGTGTGTGTGTGTGCGCCTGTGTATATGTGTGCACCCGCGTGTGTATGTATACGTGTGTATACGTGTGTGAATGTGTGTGTGTATGTGTGTCGAAAAGTATCAAAAACCGCATCAAAAATGATATGCGCGGCTTTCTCTTCCAAAAAAGGTCTTTTAGGACTTACGGCTCTTTAATTCGAAGGCGACGATATGAGGTATCAACCAGGATTCCTAAGAAAAAAAGCGCCCTTTTGATATAAAACAATTATTGAGAACAATGCCACTTACCACCTTTTCATTTCCTCAGACTGCTATACACTCTCGAATGACCTCTATGTAACTTTCATATGACATTGATAACTCCCATATGACCATTATATGATCCTATCAAACTTTCCCATGACTTACATTTGACTGGCTTTCATTGCATCTCGTCATAATTTGTCCTGTCTATTTAGCNATATATATATATATATATATATATATATAGATATATATCGAGGTGCTAAATATAAGAGGTGTATATATATATATTTACACCTCTCTATCATTGTTTATAAATCTTTTTTTTTTATGCATGTGATGATTTTTGCGGGAGGAAAAATTAGGCCCCCTGATTTGATCCCCTACATACGGACCTGTTCGATTACCATTATTAGTCAATCGCGCAGTTACCGACGGCGCAACTGGGGATTTTTTAATTCCTAATGCAACCGCCAAACATGATGGCGTTAAATCGCTCAAGGGGGAAAAAATTATTACACCCGGGCCTTAATGAAGGCAGTTATCATAATCACCTTTCAACTTAGACTTGCTGGCATCGAAAGGAACATTTTAATCTATTATTGAATCCATTTGAAGCCTAGTCTACAAAGACATCGATGAAATTTGAAAAAAAAAGAATTGTCAAAAAAATTGGAATAACGATTATTGCTATCACCTTCATATTCGAACTCGGTCAAGGGGACATGGAAAAAATTTTTTTCAGTCGTCATTTAATTCATTTCGAACGTTTTTTTTTAGTTATCGTAAAAAAACCAATTTTTGAAAAAATTCAAAAATAAAAAAAATCAATCTATGAATTGAATTTTAATCAATGGTTATGGATAGGGCTCAATAATACCTACACTTGGAAAAAAAAAGTCAATTCCATCGATTCATTAGCGAGCAATCGAAGAAAATCGAAGAAAAAATTTGATACATACACACACACATACGTACATACGTTCGGAGACGATCTAAAAATTGCATTTTCAGACTCGTTGGATCACATTGGGTTGATATAACATGTGTTACGTCAAGAATGGGTTACTTGACACAACTTCATTAAATCAAAATTCAATATATTGAACCCAAGAAACAAGATTAAATTCAAAGATCGTCTCAAATTTAAGGAATAGAATTCAAACACAAAACCCATTTTCAAAGGTCCCCTTTTACTTCAATTTTCTAAACCACAAAAAGGTTTGGAATCAAAGGTTGGAAAGGTTCACTTGGAGTAAAATGAAAAGAATTTTGAATAACTTTAAAGTGACTCAATAGAGTCTATATTTTAACAAAACAAGTAGAAAAGTATAACTACAACATTCGACTTACATTCACTGCTCTGCTTTCAGTCGTAAAGTATTTTGTATGTGGTTAAAAGTAATGCCGCACTGAATTTAAGACGTTGGATTAAATTCTTTATTTAAATGAATAAAATAATTAAAAATGTCACAAGACTTGGGATTTCAGAAAATAATTTAGTCACGAAAGACTAAAATGGAAATTAAATAGTCATCCAAGACTATATGAAAATTAAAGGTCGCGAAAAACCCGAAATATCGCCTTAATAGGTCGATAATAAAATTGGAACTGTGTCCTAAAGAAACTGGAGTATACTAACTCTCAGATATGAGCTACTACTACTACTGTAGCGATGATTACAAAATGCAATCGGAACTGTAACTGTCGTGCTGCTATCGCGCACAAGTCTTTATAGTTTATCTAGGAGGGTGTGTCCTCAGAATGCATAGGGAAATTTCGGGGACCAATTACAAATGACTCTAGCCGAAATTTCCCACTCCAGTGGTTTGAAATCTCCTTGTTTCGAGATCAACTCCATCTCTCTACATGAAGATGTTTTTGGGGTGTAGGCGGTCTTTTCTATTCCCCAACAACCAATGAAAATTGTTTTAGGAATGCCCATATATTCCCTCCACAATTCTCTTTTATCTCTTATTTTCAACTTAGCGTTAACATCTTTGTTATTTAATTTTTTTGAAACAATTCAGATAAATTTCATGAAATTTTATGATAAATTATAATTCATTGAAGAAAAATAGTAATCTAATAGTAATTCAATAATAATTCAATGACATAAAAATATTGTTTAAACTTTAATTATTTTGTGGTTTTCCACGTTGATAATATTTCTTAAACAATTATGATAGTTTAATTAATATCCGAAATGGAAAATTATTCATAAAAGAATCATTCTGTTGTATGATGCATTTTACTATTTTTGTGTCACATGTTCGTCAATGTTTATGTCATTTCCTCCATGTGGGAAACGAAATCGTTACTCTATTTTTATATCAAATATTTGTCGTGGGAGTTACAAAATTTGGACCCACGCTTAGAATTTGTTATCAACAGTTTTCTGGTTCAAGAGTCCAATGTTTATTAAAATTTACGGTCACACGTGGAAAGTACATGATTAAGGAGACGAGACTAGACTCAAATGTTTACAGTGCATCTGATATTGCAGTGCTGATATCTCCTTAATCTAGGAGAAACTCGACGTTGGGAACATTTTTATCGTTCACAGATGTGTGCAGCCGAAATATTCCCAACATCGAGGGGGTCACTTTCCCTCGTCACAGAAGATAATTTGGGTTTCAAAAGTCGCTTCTATCACTGAGATAATTGAATGACGACGTAAGAAAATGAATTAAAATGAATTTTCTGACGGATGTCACACATGAAAAATCAAAAACTTAAATTTGACCGATTACAATGCTTCCATTCGGAAGCAAAAAACAAAACATTCCTTCGAATACAGAGAAGAGTAAGAAGTCGATTTGGGGTCAATTTTCTGGACTTTGTGCGGAGAAGTACTATGTATTGGATGCGATGACTCCCGATGAAACCCTCGCGGATATCATGAAGGACTGGACTTTCAATGTGAGAAAAAACAATGGTGAAGACTACAAGGAAGCGGTGGTGAAGGCTATGTGGAATCAGACCGCGAAATTTCTGAAAGAGAAGTACTTTACCAAGTTCAAGGGAGAAGTCGACCCATTTTCAAGACCTGTTTTTCAAGAAGCTCGTGAGGCCAAAAATGCCAAGAGACGCCTTCTGCAAGCCGATCCTCAGAAACGTAAGCAAAGTTCAACTGCCCTGGGAAGAAATGACATTGACGCAATGGTGAAGGTCCACAATGAAAACACGCCAGAAGCCCTGCAGAAGAACTTATTCTTTATAATAGCAATAGAGTTAGTCTCGAGGAAAACCACTGGGAGGATTGAGTACAATCCCATTTTCAGCGAAACCTCACAGGGGGGGTGGAAAGAAGTGTGCGAGTAGCAAGTGGCTTATTCCCAATGAAGAAAATCCAGCAAACTGCCCAGTTCAACTGCTTCAAAACCTGCTCTCAAAAAGAGGTAGCCACGTGAAGTCAGGAAGATTGTTTCTAACCCCGAATCTCAACTGGTAGTGTATCAACAGTGTGGAATGGTATAAAGATTCTCCTGTAGAATAAAACCTAATAGAAAGATGGACCAACGAGAGTGCCAAAGAAGCAGGGCTGGAAGGGAAAAAAATTGGTAATCACTCGAATCGAGCAGCTGCAGTATCCAATCTGGCTGAAGCTGGGGTAGGAGAACAGCAAATGGCCAAGATCACGGGTCATGCCAACGTAAACTCCATCAAGCCATCCCTACAATTGGACCAAGGGCATCACGAAAGACTGTTCAAGAGGATGAGATATAATGGTCCTTCAAACATACAAAATATTACATCCACACGCCATACCTACAAGCCATACCTACAATTGGACCGAGGACATCACGAAAGACTGGTCAAGAGGATGAGACATAATGGCCCTTCAAACATACAAAATATTACATCCACACAAATGACATATGCGTCTACAAATTCTAATCCTCTTCCACTAATTTTAAACTCCAATGCCCACCCACAAAGCACCACCTACACTTACAACAATTGTCATTTTCCCTGCACAAGTTTACACATGAATCAATAACACATGACATGAAATTGAAAATACAAACTGCCACGAAAATCCCAAATACCACGCTTTTACTGGTTGAAATTCAGGGGGAGGAAATAATCCGCCGAATACCACTCGTGCTTGAAAATTAATAGAGTATTTCTCTCAAGTTTTCCTGCTTAGCAACATGTCCACTATTGGACAGTTATTTTATATAGTCAACACTGTAGTCAACTGATGATTTTTGATAATTCAACTGGTAATTTTTCATGTTGATATACAGGGTGTCCCATTTGAAACAATGCACCCAAATATCTTCTAAGGGGGGCAAGTGACAGGAAATTTTCAGGGACATTGAGGTATTTGAAAACAACTCATCAAGGCGAACAAGTTTCATTAGGGTAAAAAATGCGATTGCCTTTTAAGAAAAAGATCATTGTGCTTGCAGCTTGCAAGTATGATCGTGAAAGCTCAAAAAAATGCATGTATCAAATGTCCTACTCGGAACTCTACAACTTATGTCCCTGAAAATTTCCTGTCACTTGCCCCCCTTGGAAGATATTTGGGTGCATTGTTTCAAATGGGACACCCTGTATATTGTATGAAAAACAAAAGATTTCCTGATCGAGTGAGCCCTTCATTGGACCTGACAAATGGATTTTGTCTCACAGTGCAATTCTGTTGGCCGAAATTTGGACGGAAAAATTCTCTTCTGAATACCACTCGAGCTTCAAAATTAATCAGGTATTTCCCTCAAGGTTTCCTGCCTACAAACGAACTTGTCGAGTTTTCCGGAAAAAATCTTTTTAAATCGTTTTTTAACCTGAAAAACTTGATTTCTTCGTTTATTTGCAATGAACCTATCGGAAAATCCCTGATAATTTTGAAGCTCTTGTGGTATTAGATACGAAAATTCAATGGAGTTCTAAATTTTCAACAAGCTCACATACGAGAATTTCTAAAATTTGAGTTATCAATCAAAAAACGAATATCTATTGTCAAATGAAGCAGAATATTCGATCAAAATTCAACAATACATTGATATCGATTCTCCTAATTTCGGGTAATTTTCATGGAATAATTCAGCTGAAATTCACAGTTTCCATTCATTATTGCCTTCGAATCAAAGCTTTGTAATCGTTCAAATTCAAGTTGTGAATTTTTTTTATCATATCGACCCAGTATGATCCAAAAAGTTCGAAAATACAATTTTAAGACCTCGTCCGTACATGTGTGTGTACGTATGTAACACGGTTTTGCTTCAATTGTTCGCTAATCAATGGATGAAATTGAATCGTTTTTTTTTTAATGTAGGTATTGTTGAGCCCTATCAATCGCCATTGATAACAATTTAATTCATCGATTACTTTTTTCAATTTTCTTTTTTCGAAAATCGGTTGTACATGGAGAATTTAATAAACCTTTCCTCCCCGTCCCCCTAATTTTCAGTAAAAATTCGCCTCCTTTATTTTTGGAGATATTTTTGAAAAACTCAGTGACTCATTTTTTTTGGTTCTGGATTCTCAAAGTATAACCCCTCCCCCTCCCCCCAAAGTTGCAGCAAAAATTCGTTATCTCTCTTAGTTTTGAAGATATTTTAGAAAAGCTCATCAACTCAATTTTTTCGGTTGTGAATTCTCAATCCACTTTCCCCTTCTCTCCCCCGCTTTGCAAAGTTCCCCCCTCCACGAATTTCCGGTTTTGATGTTCAGGAATTTAGTAACTTGAAAATCAATATTTATCATTTATCATTACCTGCGTAATTACATGATGAATAGGTTTCATTGATAATTATTCGAGAAATTAAATAATTCAACATTTTGATTAGTCGCTGAACAATCAACAATTGAAGAATAATCAGTAGCACTGATTAACGATTGAATTGGATAACTTCGGATTTGAGTTGACAATTGAATCAGTAACAGAAAATTGTCTGATAATCATCATTCATTTCTCAAGTAAATATGTATTATTAACACTTAATTGCCGATTATCCAAAGAAGTTTTTTTTTCATAGTTCATAGTTGTTTATTACTCATTTAATAGGTACTACCTTGTTTAAGCATTTACAAAACATGGTATATATTGTAAAAAAGTGAAATTCAATAAAAATTCTGTTTAAAGCATAAAATGGTAGGTTCCGAGTGGCCTTTGCGTAGAAAGGAAAAAGGAAAAATTATACAGAAGTAGAAAAGTAAAAATAAAGATAATATAAGCAGCGGTATGTCTAGATCTGATAAATTGCACTCGGATACATTTGTAAAATGACTTACTTATAATCTAACACTAACTTAAACCTAGAGGAGGAGACCGTCCGTTAGACAATGTATGTAGGGCATAATAGTGAGGGAATGGGGGGTCCGGAGTGAGCGCACTAAGGTGGTTTTAAGAGTATTTCTGAATAATTGCGTTGTAAAATCAGAGAGAACAGTCGAGCTATAAAAAATTAATATTACTAACAGAACTGTTAGCACCGGGTAAACATAAGACACGTCTCTAACTAGAGGGGGCAATCGGATTGAAGTAATTTGTGATGAGATTGACTTTGTTTACTGTGATGGAACATGTCGGTTGGAGGGTTGACAGGGATTGGGTGCGGGCTTTGGGGGCACACTTCATGTAGTGGAAGAGGTTACGGGTGGAGAGGGGGTCATTTGAATCCAAAAGCATGAAGAGGGCCTGGAGTCGCTGTGCGGGAGCAGCAGATAGAAGAAGCGAGGCATCCAACAGTGACTCACGATATTTAGAGTATGTATTGCAGTATAGCATCAGGTGTTCTAGCGTCTCCAGGTCTCCACTCGTGCATAGTTGACAGGTTTGGGTTGGATCGATCCTGTAAAACGTTCTCTTGATAGCAATTGAGAGCATGAGAGGGTCTGTCAACCTCGTTTGTGCCTTCACTCTCACCATGGACAAGGGTGAGCGCTGGTTGACGTAGCACGCCGGGAGTCCAGTGACAGATCTCTGTAGCAGCATTTGACAGAAAGACGAGGTTGAAGCACGGTACCCATCTTGCTCTAGAAGCTGGAGTTTCAGATCAGAGAGAACCCTTGGTGTTTCTGTGGACCAGTACGAGGACTCAGGATTGGTACAGTTGAAGTCGATGTCGAAGAGCTTGAGGAGAACTTGAAGCTGCAGAATTGGGTTATAACGAAGGGCTCGAGCATTGCTCACCTCCGAGCAGGTGGACCCCCTCCGGATTTAAGCTAGTTCCATAAATTCGAGGAGACAGACTTTGGGAAGCCTGTCGTCATCTTGGGCCAATACTTTGGAGAACCAGCTCAGGGTAAGTTTGACTACCTGGAGGAAAATCTTGACAGTTCCAACTTCGTGACGAAGAGCATGTCCAGGGGTGCAGGCTGGCAGAAGAAAGACTCTTTTATAGGAGAAAACCTGGATTTGTTCGATGATGTCTGAATACTGGAGGCCCCAAATAGGTGCAGCACAGAGTAGCGTGGAGTAATGTGGAGACGAAGAGTTTCGTTATAGCACATCAGTAGTCAGCGCTCTACCCAGGATGGAAAGCATACAACCGATTGCTATCCGAGCCTTGCCGACTGCTGCCAGCGCAGCACTTCGACCAAGAGATAAGGAAGAAAAGACCACCCCCAAATATGTGTAGGAGGGGACAATTTTCACCATTTCGGCGTAGATTTTCAACGGAAAGCTTGGCAGAAGTGAAGCTTTACCCCTGAACCTGAAAACAATCAGTTTGGTTTTGGAGACGGTGATTGTGAATTGATTGGTACGAAAGTATTCTTCCAGATCCTTTATCAGATAGAAGATGCGGATTTGGAAGGAGGTGAGCAAGACCAGGTCGTCAGCAAACAGGAGAGCCAGGACGTCCCTCAAAGAGTCGATACTTGGCCCTCTGTGCCCTCTGCCTCGCAGGAAGAGTTAGATGTTACTTAGAAAAAGGAGAAACAGAGTTGGGCTCAGACTCTCACTCTGAAGAACATCCTCTGTGATGTCGATTCTCTCGGAGTGGCATGGTCATACAGACATTGGAGTACCCTGATAATTTTCTTGCTGACTCCTAGGTGGTATAGCTTCTGCGAGAGAAGGGAGTGGCTGACCGAGTCAAAGGCTCTTTTCAGGTCTACGAAGAGCCCAAAAACCTTACGGCTACTGAATCTCAGCTGCAGCTATATTGAAGCAAACGCGACAAAGATGTTATCAAGCGTTGAACGCCCTTTTCTGAAATCTGCTTGGCACTCCGGATATATCCGTTCCTCCTCCGCCCACTTGTCAAGACTGATACAAAGGACTTTGGTGAAGAGCTTGGCAACGACATTGATGAGAGCTATTCCTCTGAAGTTTTCGGGTTTGGATTTGTCGCCCTTTTTGAAAATTATAGTCATGACAATGTCATGCCAAGATTCTGGCATAATTCCGTCATCAAGGATCTTGTTGAAGAGGTCACAAAGGAAAAGAGTGCCGGACGGAAGGAGGGCCTTGTACAACTTAGCTGAAATACCATTAGAACCCGCGGGCTTTCCACATTTCGCACCGACCAACACAATCTCAACTTCAGCAAGCGTAATGGAGTCGTCCAGTCGTTGATCGAAGAATCCGGTGAAAATTCTCGCACCGAGGGCTCTAGGTGGGTAAGCTCTCTAGTAGAAAGCTTGGCAGATTTCCACAGTGAGTTCCGGAGAATAGGATTTTATCCTACAGGATATGATCGCCTTCCAAAAATCCGACGGTTTGTTAGTGTTTGCAATTTTTTCTCGGAGGTCATTGAAGTAAAGCTCTTTCTTGTTGATTAACAGGTTGAAGTAGGATTTTTTCGCATTGCGAAAGGCGTCCATTGCAGGAGTTTGAAATGAATTCTGTCGACAGATGCGGAGGAGCACGCTTGCGTACATCCTCGCAGCCTGGCAATCCTTGTCAAACCATGGCTTCAGCGCATGTGAGAACGCTGAGGGGTTTGGTCTGGAAATCATGCCAGCATGTTCCGCAGCATCGAAGATAACGTCGTGCAGAACTTGAATCGAGTAGTTTATATCAGCATCACGGTTGCAGACCAAGGAAGGGGAGTCAGCGACATATCGGAGATATTCGTCTATCTTATTTCGTTTCCATACGAGACGGGTGGATTGGGGGGGACGTGGCTGGATGGAGGGGGAGGTCGGAGGGAGCCCAAGGATGTCAAGGTGAAGAGGAAAATGGTCTGAGGGTAGTACTGTCTGATCAAGGGAAAAGTCATGGATTTGGTTGAGATTCAGGAGATCGGAAAAAACAAAGTCGATCATGCTTCTGCCTCTGGATCCTACATGGGTAATACGGATTAGTAAATCGCCAGGTGTACGGCCGTTTAGGAGGAGGAGCACGTTGTCCATCACGAGGTCACTGATACTGGATCCACGTCTGTCGGGTTCATCCTGAGAGATTAAACGTGTAGGGGATATTACGGAGCCTTCGAGGAGCTCTTCCAGATATGAGCTATCCAACCCAATCTTCGTATTGAAGTTACCGCCACTAAATAGCGGGCCGTTTAACCTGATGTCTTCAATTTCCTCAATGACGAGGTGCAGGGCTAGTAGGACAGGGCTGAGGTCCTGGCCTAAAGCAGATTTTAAATAAATCAGACCAACGAAGAAGGTGAAGGGGGAGTCGGAGGGGTGATGGCGGAAGAATTTGGCGAAGATCCAACAGTCGGATGTACTTAAGACTTCAGTCTGGAGATTGTTGTGGTAACAGAGGGCCACTAGCATGTCCTGGCTTGTTATAGGATAGGATTATATAGGTAGAGGTTGTTAAAGCCACTTACGTTCCAGAAAGTCAATCTCAGGGTCTCTAATTTTTTGGGGGAGGAGGGGGGATAGAGGGAGGATTTGAGGGTTGGGGAGGATGTCCAGCTCAGCGTGATTTGCATAGCTCCATGGATTTCTTTGAGGGGTCTCAGCGGTACTGTTGATCCTCAATAATGGCAAACTGATGAGAGAATTTAGCCTGGAGTCCGCTGCTCCTCTTTTCCTTCACGAATTTCCTCAAATGATAATCTGTTTCTTGCTCGGCAGAGGGGAGGTCGTTTTGAATAAAAATTCCAGTTAGTTTTGTAGCATTCTTGAGGGTGAAGAGTTGCTTCTTGGATTCCGGGGAGTCGAGCTTGACACAGATCATACCTTCCTTGATGTTTCTGGCTTCCAAAACTTTACCGTTGAAGGAGCTGAATTTGGAGAACAGGAAGTGGGAGACACCAGCAGCCAAGTTGAATTCGGGTAGGGCGAGGCCTCTGATGATTACGTTGCATTTCTTGAGTTCACGCTCTTGAGATTTCAGTTTCCTCAGTATGGAGTCTAGGGAATTTTTTCCAGTGGAGGAGCTCGAAGCAGCCTGAACATCCTCAATTTTCTGGAAATGCACCTACAGGGCTGTACAGATATGAGGGGAATCATTGGCTTCTACTGAAGTGAGTAGTATGGGAACTACTATGGCGCCCCCACCTAAAGTCGATATGGCCCCACCACCACACCTGTCAGAGTAGCACGGCTCCGACGTGTGTGAGCGGTGGGGTACAGCGTGGCTGCGGGTGCGTCACCCGGGCGCGTATCCCAACCCCGAGCGGTTTCGGGAGAACCGCTGGTCCCTCGGCCACGAAATTGAAATTTGGGGGTCAAAAATTTTACCCCCCACCACCGCTTGTGAGTAAAGGACCCACCATCGCACCGATCGGAATAACGCGGCTCTGACGTGTGTGAGCGGAGGGG
>NW_021680717.1:78870-79882 GCF_001412515.2 Diachasma alloeum
CCCCACCACCACACCTGTCAGAGTAGCACGGCTCCGACGTGTGTGAGCGGTGGGGTACAGCGTGGCTGCGGGTGCGTCACCCGGGCGCGTATCCCAACCCCGAGCGGTTTTGGGAGAACCGCTGGTCCCTCGGCACGAAATTGAAATTTGGGGATCAAAAATTTTACCCCCCACCACCGCTTGTGAGTAAAGGACCCACCATCGCACCGATCGGAATAACGCGGCTCTGACGTGTGTGAGCGGAGGGGTTAAAACGTGTACTGTGGACGCGTATCGCAATCTTGAGTGGTTTTGGGGGACCGTTGACCCTCACGCCTCAATATTTAGTAAAAATTCGGGGGACAAAATTTTTCAAACTGAAAGAGTATACCGGTGCTCCGATAAAATCCGCGAAAACCGTAAACATATTAAAAGAATACTTTACCTGTCACTGCACTCNCAATCTCGAGTGGTTTTGGGGGGCCGTTGACCCTCAGGCCACAATATATAGCAAAAATTCGGGGGACAAAATTTTTCGAACTGAAAGAGCATACCGGTGCTCCGATAAAATCCGCGAAAACCGTAAACATATTAAAAGAATACTTTACCTGTCACTGCACTCTCCTCACAGGGCTCCGAAAAATCCAAAAATCGTCATTGTTCACCTTATGCATTAAATATAACTGTCACTAAACCACTAGAACTGTGGGTCTATAGGGACTGAAGAGAAACGTTAACACTACCACTCCCTGTCCTCATCGGACTCCCCGAACAGCGACACCTGGGCCAACTCCTCGTCCTCGGCGTCCCAATCGTCGCGCTCGCGACGTTCCTCTTCCAACCAGCTAACCAGGCGATCCTGGGTATAATCGGGTGGCTCGATAAGCATCGGGAATGGTCTATCCCTCTGCCACCATCCCAGNACGTATGACGTCACCGTCATAATACTCGCTTTCATACGCTTCTCCGGTATTACCGCACGGCCCGTTATCATGCGCGACGGTATTCAGCCTTCTTTGTCCAATTTCACTGT
>NW_021680717.1:79948-81727 GCF_001412515.2 Diachasma alloeum
GCGGTCCGGGAATCGGGGGTCCAGTCCGTCATATCCGTCCCGCAACTCGTACGGGTCCGGGTCTGCCTCGATGGCAATGGGGTCCCTGCTGAACCCCCTGATCAGGGTGGACCAATCATGGTCATCAGTGACGGAACACGATGACGACGGGTCCGAGGAGGGTGTGGCGGGACGCGATANTGACACGGAGAGAGCTTGGGCATTTTTCGAGGCCTGCCGCGCCTCCTCTTCGCTGCATCCTCAGGTGTCACCGGCCACACCCTCTTCAAAGGCGGTGGTGAGAATGTACGCTCCCTCTCTAGCTCCTCTTCCAGACCCCTGACGCATGACGCACACCTTTCCCTTGGTGCACACCGCCTCAATTTTGGCAGTTTGGAGTCAAGAATCTGTTGCTTGGTTAGGCGAAGTAAAGAAACCCAGCACGATTTCACACAGGGCAAATCAATACGACGTTCATCTGCAAAATAAACGTACAATCATGAATAACTTTCACGGATTTCTCTCCAAACTTTTGAACCTTACCATTCCCAATCGCTAATCGATGATCCTCGATCTCATCTACCCCTTCACGTATGACGTCACCGTCATAATACTCGCTTTCATACGCTTCTCCGGTATTACCGCACGGCCCGTTATCATGGGCGACGGTATTCAGCCTTCTTTGTCCAATTTCACTGTAGCTGTGGAGCATGAACGCACAGCCACGCGGGTATTGGAAATTTTTGCCAATCACACGCATTTTTCAAGGGTAGTATGGGAACAATTACTCTATATTGTCTCTTATATCACGTCTTAACTCTCGAATCAGAGCCTTTAAACTTGCCTTTCGTATCGAATAGTGTTCCGTCGCACGTAATATGTGTTCACGACCGCTGTTAAGGGCTCTTTCAAGTTCCTCCACTACCGCTTCAATAGGTACCTCCTTGTTATTAAAACGAAAATTTAACTTTTTTGTCGTTGAGTCAGTCTCACATTGCTCAACCACACACCTTGCTCTTCTTCGTAGCCTCAAAGATCTCCGTGTTGTCCANCAACTCGTACGGGTCCGGGTCTGCCTCGATGGCAATGGGGTCCCTGCTGAACCCCCTGATCAGGGTGGACCAATCATGGTCATCAGTGACGGAACACGATGACGACGGGTCCGAGGAGGGTGTGGCGGGACGCGATAGTTTTGGGATATACCCGCTGGTGGATGGTGTCGGCTCGTCCTGGGGGGTGACGGTGCTAGTGGGGGGTACAAAGTTTTTCCCTGTCACACGCATGATTACNAAAAAATGTGACAGGCAGAGAACAGTATACCACCGAATCTGATGAACGTCTAAATGGCCGACCTACGCGAAGACGTCTCTTAGTACCACGAGTTCCTTAAATTTGAGGTATCAGCAAAAAACATGTCAATTCTTTTTCTCTATCTTTCAATCCACGTAAACAGAAAAAGTGATATACCTATGCATCATCACCCACGACAAATGTAATGAAGACGTTGAGAGGACGCATGGGAGGTTTGGATAGTGAATATACTACAGGCAAAAACATTTTTCTTCATATATATATATATATATATATATATATATATATATATACCCATTTATTACAGAATCAGTTTTTATGGATGACGTATATATAATTACATTTCTTTATATATGAATTCGCACGGGTGATACGGACCCTCCAGAAAACGTATAGATAAACGACCTTCTACAAGCAATGTCTTATGATAGATGTATTCTGCGTGACCGTCCAAAAGTGCTGCAGACACACGTGCGGGGAGGAAAACAT
>NW_021680717.1:82464-87493 GCF_001412515.2 Diachasma alloeum
CAGCCAGGGCCTTCTGGCATGCAACAATGTTGTGACACGGATAGTGAAGATGATTCATGGATATCTCACAGAGTTGCACTAGAAAAGAGATTGGAATTGAGAAGAAGAAGAGAAGGACGGTACGACATGATCAGACGAGCACGAATACCGGAGACAGACCCTACAGAAGTGTATGAATGCGCTTCATGTTACTCTTCAGATAGCGATGAGGAC
Organism: Diachasma alloeum; assembly: GCF_001412515.2. Classification (NCBI taxonomy): domain Eukaryota; kingdom Metazoa; phylum Arthropoda; class Insecta; order Hymenoptera; family Braconidae; genus Diachasma; species Diachasma alloeum. The sequence continues at coordinate 82,678 of NW_021680717.1, forward strand.
TCATGCATCGACGGTATTGAGGAGGAAGAGGCAAGGATGCTACGTCGCTGTCAAGTCAACTTGGAGAACTTTTCAGCTATCCGTGGGCTGCGAGAGGATAATAATGAAGAAGAACAAAACATTAGTGGTATGATGATGATGAATTTTCGTTTCATAGATTATTGCCAATCGTGTAGTTTCCATTTACTCACGCGCACAATTGTTTGGATATTATTTCTAGACATTTCTGGATATCATTACTATACTTATGAGAAAGAGGAAGAATGAACACATTAAATTAATCAAAGGTGAGATATTATACATTCCAATTATTCGAATTAACTTTACTACTTGTGGTTCTTGTAGGGTGCCAAATAGGAGGAGCTATGACGAGATCTGCGACAGTGACCCAACGTCAAAATGGAGAAAACAAGGAGGAATCAGACCGTCACGAGGATATCCCTCCCCCAGGACGCCGTTNATTATTCGAATTAACTTTACTACTTGTGGTTCTTGTAGGGTGCCAAATAGGAGGAGCTATGACGAGATCTGCGACAGTGACCCAACGTCAAAATGGAGAAAACAAGGAGGAATCAGACCCTCACGAGGATATCCATCCCCCAGGACGCCGTTTCGAAATAATCGCTGAGTCATGTAAAAAATACCATAATTTTAAGATGAAAGGTAAGGAATGTGTTATTAAGATATTGGACCCTCCTGCTAACACAAACATGATGGAGTGGGTGAAGGGGCCTTTCGTGATATAACAAATCATGTAACTGCGACATGTCAACCTCACGATCACGTCGAGTTTTCAATCAATTTCGATAGATTAAATTACGGTCCTGTCTGGTCACGGTTTTGCGATGCACGTAATTGTAGTGCTAATGATTTGTGGATCATCGTCAAAGATATTTCACAGAGTACAGGCGGACTAACCACGTCAGATAATATTGTGGTTACAGCGGCAATAGTCAGTGGTGTTGAAGGTTCAGGGCAAAAAAAACTCACGCACGAAGACATTTTCAAACGATCTATCCTAACTATTTCGAACATTGATAATCTTTGCTTACCGCGTTCTCTAGTTGTTGCTCAGCTCCATGCTGAACGTGGAGAAATTCGAACGGGTGATGTACAGAGGCGATGGAAAGCAATCATTAATAAGACTCGTGATACTCAGCGGAAAGAGGCAGTGAAATTAATGCAACTTAGCGGTGCCACGACCCCCCAAAACGGTAGTGGAATCACAGAACTCCATGCATTTCAAAATTACTATCTTCAACGAAAGACAGCCATCGTAGTCTATGAATTTTTAACTTTTGGCAAAGGCGGTTTGCCTGTCTTTGATGGTCGTCAGAGGGTTAAAGAAAGATATGGGGAGGTTAAACATACTTTATTCATTTTATATTACGAACGCACAAACCATTTCCAACCGATTCTCAACTTACAAGGAGCTATTGCAGGCCGCGGTTTCTGTGAGGTGTGTAACAGAACATTCACAGATAACATTGAGCACCGATGCCCTGGGAAATGTCCTAGGTGCAAGGGTGAGATGATCTGTCAAAGCCTGCAGTGTATAGTTTGCAATGTCTGTAACCGATGGGTTTTCAATCAGCGATGTCTTGAAAGACATTTGGAGAAGGGATCGGGAAAATTAAAAGGTAAAAATTCAGACATGAGTGTCTGTGATTCCCTTAAAGTATGTCAACTATGTTTCAGAGTGATTCGACTAGGGAAACAAAACAAAAAACATGAGTGCGGTATAGTATTCTGTCGAGCGTGCGGGTGTAACCGTGAAATAAATCACCATTGCTATATGCCACCACTGAAGACGCATAAGCAGCAACGAACGATTTTCATATTTTACGATTTTGAGACACAACAGAATGTCACTGTCCGTGGTGATGCTGATACAAAATTGCACATCCCTAGTTTTGCCGTAGTACAAAAAGTATGTACACAGTGTTGTCACGACAATAACTTAGATAAAAATTGCCGTAGCTGCGGGAAGCGCGAGTATGTGTTTCAGAATAAAGACACGGCAGTTGCCGGGTTAGTGGATATTGCATTTGCCAAGTATCGTTCCACTGACAAAGTAATTTGTATTGCGCACAACGCGCGTAGCTTCGATGCACAATTTGTTTTACGTTATCTAGTCAACATCAAAAGAACACGACTCCCGAGCGTTATTTTAAACGGTACAAAAATAATGCAAATGCATGTTGGTAACATAATTTTTCTGGATAACTTGAATTACTTTCACATGCCGTTGTCAGCATTACCCAACTCATTCGGTTTTGATAATGATATAGCCAAAGGGTATTTTCCGCATTTCTTCAATGTGCCTGAAAATATTGATAACGTAGGACCGTTACCAGACTTCTGTTATTTTTCTCCCGACACCATGTTCAATAAAGACCGCGACAAATTTNAAAGATCGCGACAAATTGTTGGAATGGCACAACGAAAAATTAAACGAGAATTACGTTTTCAATTTCAAACACGAGCTAGAATTTTACTGTCGAATGGATGTTACCATTCTGAGACGGGCATGTATCATTTTTCGTGAAATGCTGCTAAAAAAGACAGGTATTTGTCCGTTCACCCAATGTAGTACGATTGCGTCGATCTGTTCTAAAGTTTATAGAACTAATTGTGTGCAGTCTGATAANTGAAATGCTGCTAAAAAAGACAGGTATTTGTCCGTTCACCCAATGTAGTACGATTGCGTCGATCTGTTCTAAAGTTTATAGAACTAATTTTATGCAGTCTGATACAATCGGAATTTTACCGTTGGGCGGTACGTACAGATACACAACTACACAGTCAAAGAAAGCTATATCGTGGTTATTGTTGCAGCAAAGACATTCCGGAAACCGTATTATCCATGCAGGTAACGCTAAAGAATACCGATTGCCATGCGGTATTATGGTCGATGGCTATTGCGAGAATGAAAATCAGCAGAAGTGTCTTCCAATTTTACAGATGTTTTTGGCACGGGTGCACGACGTGTTATAAAATAAACAGACATAGGGAGTTACGTGCAGGAGACTCACTTGACACCCGGTATGAAAGTACCATGCTGACAGCTAATAAGATTCGCCGTCTCGGGTACACTTTGATAGAAATGTGGGAGTGCACGTTCGATGATCAATTAAAAAATACCGTACAAGACCGCGATTTTGTAAACAATCACCCTTTAATGAAAAATGCAGAATTGAATCCTCGTGATGCTTTCTTTGGCGGCCGTACGGAAAATTATGTCACCCTCTACGATATCGCAGATACAGAAAAGATCAAATATCTTGCTGTTACATCTCTGTACCCTTTTGTTAACAAAACTGGTAAATACCCAATAGGACACCCCCAAGTTTACGTAGACGACGAGTGCCAAGTGTTGATAGGTCGTGATAATAATCTTGATAATGTGGAGGGCCTTGTAAAATGCACCGTTGTCGCTCCGTCTGATTTATATCTCCCTGTGCTTCCAATACGTGCTCATGGGCGTTTAATGTTTCCGTTATGTCGTTCATGTTGTGAAACATTGAATCAGGATATTTGTAATCACTAAGACGACGAAGATCGCAAGTTTACAGGTACATGGGTTATAAACGAATTGCGAAAGGCCATTGAAAACGGTTATCGAATCGTAAAAATATTTGAAATTTATCAATACAAGATCATTCAATACAACCGGGAAAGTAATATAGACGGGTTATTCAACAAATATGTAGACACTTTCTTAAAAGACAAGCAAGAAGCCTCCGACTACCCGCAGGGTTGTTCAACAGATGAAGATACAGATGCTTCTATACAAGAATATTTTGCGAAGGAAGGCATCTTACTCGAGAAACATAAGATAGAGTGTAATCCAGGGTATAGAGCCTTAGCGAAAATGATTCTCAATGCATTTTGGGGTAAATTTGGGCAGAGAGAGAACTTACCGCAAACTGAAATAATTGCGACAAGGCAAAGATTATTAGAAATGATAAATAACCCTGAACTGGTAATCACAGGGTTGCTTCCCATCAACGAAAAAATGATGTACGTGAATTTTGTATATGAAAATGAGGCGCTTCTACCGACACCCACAGCTAACGTTGTTATTGCGGCCTACACAACAGCACAGGCTCGTCTCAAAATGTACAGTTACTTAGAGAGAATTCAACAGAGGGTTCTATATTGTGATACAGATTCCATTATATTTGTATCCAAAGACGGTGAGTGGGAACCAGATTGCGGTAAATTTCTCTGTGATTTGACAAGTGAGTTAGAAGGTTACGGGGAGGGTAGTTATATCAAGTCTTTTGTATCAGGGGGCCCCAAATTCTATGCGGACCTAGTTCAAACAAGTAATAATGAGACAAAAGAAGTGTGTAAAGTTAAAGGTATCACATTAAACTTCAATAACAATCAACATATCAATTATCAAGCTGTCAGAGAAATGGTGACACGCGAAAGGGAGGGTCCGATAGTCTTGTCATACGATGCTATCAGACGCACAGAATTTCATCAGGTAGTAACAAAGAAAGAGGTAAAAATGACTTCTGTTTGTAGCACTAAAAAGCAATGTAGAAATGTATATAGGACCGTACCATATGGGTACGTAGCAAACGAATGACGAATAATAACTGAAATGTGATGATTTAATGTCGAGGTATATAATCGTGGCGTCAGCATTTTTTATTCAATTTTCCACTTCCACGATATTCGTATTTTCGTCTCGTCTCAGTTTTAGTTGTATTTGCGCCTGAGCAACACCTCATTATGGATATTGTCGTGGATATACAGGGTTATAAAGGACACTATAACCACTTTATAGCAAAGGAAATTGCAG
>NW_021680717.1:87503-92076 GCF_001412515.2 Diachasma alloeum
ATTCAATTTCCCACTCCCACGATATTCGTATTTTCGTCTCGTCTCAGTCTTAGTTGTATTTGCGCCTGAGCAACACCTCATTATGGATATTGTCATGGATATACAGGGTTATCAAGGACACTATAACCGCTTTATAGCAAAGGAAATTGCAACAGTTGCGCTAAAAGGCGATTTGTCTTGGCACTGGTTTCTCAAATCACGTGAACCGTTGAAAATTCCCTTTAAATNAGTGCCTATCAAAAAAGAAGAAGATTATCATTCAGAGAGGGGGGTTCCTCCCGCTGCTTCTAGCACCTATACTAGGTACTTTGATTTCAAACCGTCTTGGTAAATAGTAAGAGTAAAACAATCAAGAGAGATGGAATATGCGCGGAAAATGATACTTGTTCCAGAAGACAGGATTGGTGCTATTACTGAAGACAGGGGTCAGACACTCACGACGTCTGATAACCGTATCACTACGCCAAAAAGTGTACAAACACAGGAAACGACATTGTCACGTCTTGATAATGAAATAGAAGAAATCTTAGAATCGGGTTCATACGCTGATGAACGTGAGAAATGGAACGCATATCAACAGATTTCACAACGTTATCTCAGTTTGGTACACAATTCTCACCAGTTGTCGATGGATACTGAGACTTTTGATAGCCCGAAAGAATCAACCTACCAAAAATATGCTCAAATTCCACCGATTCGGCCACGTTTTTCCAGTTCTCGTGTGTATGATTACACTGACGATAATATTGAATCAAGATCAATAATTGAAAGTGTGCCGAAAAGATACCGAAAGAATGCTGCAGCACTCCTACGCAAACTACAGACAATGCCAAGAGAGGTTATATGTTGGGACGGAGAAGGTGTGGTTAGCATCAACGGGAAACTTATCAAGAATTCAAATATAGTAGATCTTATTAATGAGGCCATGCGGTCACGAAAGAAAAAGATTGCAGTCGGAAGAAAATTATTTGGGAATGTACTAAAATCGTATAATGTTCCTCGGGAGTTCATTGGTAACGAAGAGTTGTTACAGTCCACTCTCGATATAGAGACGTCTACACCTCGAGGAAACAGTCGTCGACATCAGAAGATTATAAATCCTATAGAAGAAGAAGAAGACAGTGACGAGTCGTACAATAGTATCGGAAATACTCAAAACGGTGGGTCCCTGAAAATACGATGGATAAAACTGAGAAAATGAAACGTTTTGAGAACGTTTATTACAACCCTAATCACCCTGCAGCATTTGCTGGTGCACCTAACCTCCAAAACATTCACAGAGGTAATGATGTCAGGAACTGGCTGGAGAGCCAGGATGCGTACAATATGCATAAGATGGTACGTCATCGTTTTAATAGACGTTCATATAACGTCTCTGAAGTTGACGCTGTTTGGGAGGCTGATTTAGTTGATCTTCGCGCTATATCAATATACAATGACGGATTCTCCTACATGTTAGTAGTCATCGATGTTCTCAGTAAATATGCATGGGTGCAACCTCTGACAAATAAGAGTGCAAAGATAGTAACCCAGGCATTTAGACGGATACTTCTGAACAATGGGGGAAAACGTACCCCGAGAATCCTTCAAACGGACCGTGGTAAAGAATTCGTCAATTCTGAATTTCAACAACTTCTGAGTAAGTATGGAATTCAATATCGTGTAACCCGAAATCCTGATATAAAAGCTGCTATCGTTGAAAGATTCAACAGAACACTGAAGGAAAGATTGTGGAGATATTTCACATATTCCCGTAACTAACGCTACGTGGATGTTCTTCGGAAAATAGTGAATGCCTACAACCATACAAGACATTCAGGGACGCGTTTCCGTCCGTGCGAAGTTGATACTAATAATTCTCTCATAGCAGCAGAAAACCTCTCCAAAAGATACAGTACTAACCGTATATCTAGTCAGGATCGATCGCCTAAATACAACTGTGGTGACCTGGTACGGATCAGTACAGCGAAAGCGGCGTTCAAGAAAGGATACGAGTCGGGGTGGAGCAAAGAAATTTTTGAAATCAAACTCGTCTCTCATTACCGTAAGCCGGTAGTGTATATCTTACAAGACCTCAAGGGTGAAGACATCGACGGAATATTTTACGAAGAAGAGTTATCCAGAGTACAGACCCGTGAAGGAAAAAAATGAGTCATCTAGAAGACAATTTTTCTATTGTGCTACCTAGCAACAATAGTATGCACTATTACCCTGATAATAAAACAACGAGTTTCATCACGTATTTACCAGAGGTCATCAATTTACCTGGTAGATGGAGTGTCGCACTCTCGGAAATTCATATACCTATGACTTTTTTACATATACCTGCAAGTAACAACCACAATTACGTGTCGTTGGAGAGCAGAAATTATCTGACACAAGAAGAACGAGAAATTGTAAAATTGAAGTCCAATGACCTCCTACAGAGTGGTGGTGAGGATCTCGTGAGTGAAGGGGAAGACAATCTTCAACACGGTGTTTACGATAGTATTACAGATTTGTTGGATAGTATGAACGGAATGTGATTTACGAGAGATCATGTAAAATTCATTATGAATTGTGGTGGCTACGTCTCTGTACAGCGGATCTGTGGTGCTTCCTGTGGAGATATGTTTCATATTCTACACTTAGCACCTTTACTGAAGAAACTTGTCGGATTTGCAGATAAAGATAAATGCGTAATATTATGCGCCCAAACACATACGTACGAGGGACAGACACCCGCTTCATTATCACGAGGTCTCCCTCAAAGTATGTACGTATACTCGGATATATGCGAAATCTATATAACCGGTGATATACACACCCCGCTAATGCGTATTGTACCATTAGATATTGATAATTATAAATACGGGGGAATGAAAATCAAGGTATTTTCACCACCACTTTATATACCATTACTACGCACGAAATTTCAAACGATCGAGATAGATATAAGAGATGAGTATGGAGCACCGATACCATTCGAACACGGAACGTTGACTGTGACACTTAATTTCAAACGCACTGAATAATCACGGATTATGAACACCTACATTTTCGACGAGATTCTACAATCAGGGGGAGGATACAGTACAAGTGACCATGGGGGTATAAGTCGTGTGTACATAGGTAGTGCTAATCAAAAAGGACATGGCATTGGTAGTTTCCTAGGTGGTTTGTTCAGAAGAATACTACCACTACTCAAGCAAGGAGCATCCGCTGTCGGAAGAGAGGCTTTGCGTTCAGGTGTGAATGTCATAGGCGATGTTCTCGAACGTGATATACCTCTGAAAGACTCTCTACGAAGTCGTGCACGGGAATCAGGCGTCAATTTGAAGAGGCGGGCAGAGGAGAAACTTGATACTTTGATGACTGGTTCTGGATATACCGGCGGGAGTATGTTATCATATCCTCATTCTACGGTCAGCCGTACTCCGCGACAGTCTAAACTCCGCAAGTTAACATCTGGAGGAGCCAAGAAGAAGAAGAAACCGCGAGTGTCGAAAAAACGTAAGAGGAAAAATACGAAGAAGCCTATAAAAATTAGAGGTCGGAAGAAGAAGAAATCACTCAAATTAAGAACAGTGGCAGATATTTTCGCTTGAAACANAAGAAGAAGAAATCACCCAAATTACGAACAGTGGCAGATATTTTCGCTTGAAACATGGCGTTCTTGCATACTCATTCATGTGAGGGTGTGAAAAGTGAACTGGACTTATTTTCTTTACCTCCAACGCAGACAGCCATCGAGTCCTCATACGATGTACACTACAAGCCAATAGCATCACTTGTGGATAACTCACCCATCGAGTTCGATATACCAGGACAAGGTGATGAGTACATTGACTTAGCTCATACACGGTTATTTTTACGTGTTACGATACCGACATTAGTGACGGAGAAGAACCCTGTACCTTCGGCTACTATCGGCCCCATCAACAACTTATTACACTCGTTATTCGATCAAGTGGATATTTCCTTCAATCAGAAAGCCGTGACGCCTGCCAATAACGCATATGCTTACCGCGCTTATATAGAAACCCTTCTAAATTATGGCGCCGATGCGAAGAACTCGCACCTGAGTAGTGTGTTGTGGTCAGATGATACAGCTGGTAAGATGGATGACGTCGGTGAAGGTAACAAGGGGTTTAAGGGTACGTAGTCTTATTTAAGCGATGGGAAAACAATCGATCTCACGGGCCATTTACATTGTGATGTGTTCAATCAGGATCGAGCATTGTTAAATGGTGTAAATATTCATATCCGATTGGTTCGTTCAAGAGACAATTTTTGTTTAATGGATAGCACAAATAGTCCATTCACCATTAAAATAACAGAAGCTTCGTTGATCATCCGGAGAATGAAGGTGAGTCCTGGATTATTATTATCCCACCAAAGGGCCTTATCGAAAACAACAGCCAAATACCCTGTTACAAGAGTTGAAGTCAAAAGTGTCTCAATACCATCTGGTGTTCGTGGTCATTCCATAGATAACTTTATAACAGGACAGCTGCCAAAACGCATCATTTTTGGATTTGTCAAGAATCGTGCATTCGTGGGTGATAAAAAATTGTATCCCTTTAACTTTCAA
>NW_021680717.1:92248-93527 GCF_001412515.2 Diachasma alloeum
GAAGTCAAAAGTGTCTCAATACCATCTGGTGTTCGTGGTCATTCCATAGATAACTTTATAACAGGACAGCTGCCAAAACGCATCATTTTTGGATTTGTCAAGAATCGTGCATTCGTGGGTGATAAAAAATTGAACCCCTTTAACTTTCAACATTTTACTCTGAATCATATATCCTTATATGTGGACGGGCGTCAGATACCATCGAAACCTCTACAGCCAGAGTTTACTGTGAATAATTTTTATGTGGAGTCGTACCATTCCATCTTCTCAGGCACTGGTCTACATTTTCTGAACGATGGTAATTGTGTTCACCGTGGAGATTACCCTCATGGGTATTGTCTCTTCGCATTCGATTTAAGACCAGATTTGTCACCTAATGATAACTCACACTGGAATTTGATACGAAGCGGTAACATGCGCATCGAGGTACGGTTTGATGAAAGCTTAGTTTCAACGATCAACGCTGTAATTTATGCTGAGTTTGAAAGTCATAGAAATTGACTCAGCGAGACAAGTGACCCTGGACTATGCATAATCATCAAAATATTCGGTATCATGCTCAGCGCATGCGCAGTTATTTTTGCAGTATCAGCAGTTTTCTGAAACAACGGATTTGAATCGCTGTTCAACTGTACAGTTGTGTATGAATATTCAACGTAGAAGATTGGAAGGAGAGCATAGCAATGGCCTGCAGTAATTCAGATTCTGCAGCAATTATTCATTACGAGGGTTTTATCGGAATCCACGGTACATTTGTTCCAAAAGAAGTGGCGGTGACCTCCACATCCTTCGACATGATAGGACATTGGGTAATTTGTCCTGAATACCAGTATTCTGCGATTCCACCTAATATTCAGAGGATGAACAATCAACTTACAATCACACGTCACGGTATAGATTGGTATGAAGGAGAAGCATCTTCTAAATATGTCTATGCAGTATTACGAGCCGTTACCAAAGGAATAAAATACGTGTATACCTATGGTTGTGAGCAAACGAAATTCACTGCTGCCCTTCTTACCCGAGATGTTATCAATTTGAAGGGCCATATCAGATCGCCACTATTCGCTTGTACACCAGTAGCTGTTCCTTCATGCCTCATACATAGTACATTGAATCACAGAACCTTTATATGTGCTATGCGCCGAGTCCTTCAAATCAAAGCGTGGTTGACTTCGAACGAGGAAGGATTAAAAAGTTTATCCAAAGAGAAATTTCCTGCTGATGAACACAGTACAGATTCTAGAAGCCCTGCAGTATATACCAAATCATACAGTCG
>NW_021680717.1:93552-106830 GCF_001412515.2 Diachasma alloeum
ATCAACAACTTATTACACTCGTTATTCGATCAAGTGGATATTTCCTTCAATCAGAAAGCCGTGACGCCTGCCAATAACGCATATGCTTACCGCGCTTATATAGAAACCCTTCTAAATTATGGCGCCAATGCGAAGAACTCGCACCTGAGTAGTGTGTTGTGGTCAGATGATACAGCTGGTAAGATGGATGACGTCGGTGAAGGTAACAAGGGGTTTAAGGGTACGTAGTGCTTATTTAAGCGATGGGAAAACAATCGATCTCACGGGCCATTTACATTGTGATGTGTTCAATCAGGATCGAGCATTGTTAAATGGTGTAAATATTCATATCCGATTGGTTCGTTCAAGAGACAATTTTTGTTTAATGGATAGCACAAATAGCCCATTCACCATTAAAATAACAGAACCTTCGTTGATCATCCGGAGAATGAAGGTGAGTCCTGGATTATTATTATCCCACCAAAGGGCCTTATCGAAAACAACAGCCAAATACCCTGTTACAAGAGTTGAAGTCAAAAGTGTCTCAATACCATCTGGTGTTTGTGGTCATTCCATAGATAACTTTATAACAGGACAGCTGCCAAAACGCATCATTTTTGGATTTGTCAAGAATCGTGCATTCGTGGGTGATAAAAAATTGTATCCCTTTAACTTTCAATATTTTACTCTGAATCATATATCCTTATATGTGGACGGGCGTTAGATACCATCGAAACCTCTACAGCCAGAGTTTACTGTGAATAATTTTTATGTGGAGTCGTACCATTCCATCTTCTCAGGCACTGGTCTACATTTTCTGAACGATGGTAATTGTGTTCACCGTGGAGATTACCCTCATGGGTATTGTCTCTTCGCATTCGATTTAAGACCAGATTTGTCACCTAATGATAACTCACACTGGAATTTGATACGAAGCGGTAACATGCGCATCGAGGTACGGTTTGATGAAAGCTTAGTTTCAACGATCAACGCTGTAATTTATGCTGAGTTTGAAAGTCATAGAAATTGACTCAGCGAGACAAGTGACCCTGGACTATGCATAATCATCAAAATATTCGGTATCATGCTCAGCGCATGCGCAGTTATTTTTGCAGTATCAGCAGTTTTCTGAAACAACGGATTTGAATCGCTGTTCAACTGTACAGTTGTGTATGAATATTCAACGTAGAAGATTGGAAGGAGAGCATAGCAATGGCCTGCAGTAATTCAGATTCTGCAGCAATTATTCATTACGAGGGTTTTATCGGAATCCACGGTACATTTGTTCCAAAAGAAGTGGCGGTGACCTCCACATCCTTCGACCTGATAGGACATTGGGTAATTTGTCCTGAATACCAGTATTCTGCGATTCCACCTAATATTCAGAGGATGAACAATCAACTTACAATCACACGTCACGGTATAGATTGGTATGAAGGAGAAAGATCTTCTAAATATGTCTATGCAGTATTACGAGCCGTTACCAAAGGAATAAAATACGTGTATACCTATGGTTGTGAGCAAACGAAATTCACTGCTGCCCTTCTTACCCGAGATGTTATCAATTTGAAGGGCCACATCAGATCGCCACTATTCGCTTGTACACCAGTAGCTGTTCCATCATGCCTCATCCATAGTACATTGAATCACAGAACCTTTATATGTGCTATGCGCCGAGTCCTTCAAATCAAAGCGTGGTTAACTTCGAACGAGGAAGGATTAAAAAGTTTATCCAAAGAGAAATTTCCTGCTGATGAACACAGTACAGATTCTAGAAGCCCTGCAGTATATACCAAATCATACAGTCGATGTATATCCAGCGGACAAGATCCCATCGGCGTGGACGAAACCGACTGCAATAGTAGTGAACACACATGACCACACCCAACCGGGAGAACACTGGATCGCCATGTACGTTGATCGAAATGGTAGAGGATGGTACTTCGACAGCTTCGGACTACCTCCCATCGTGCCCCAGTACGCTGCAAGGCTCCGAAAGAACTGTAAACTCTTCAGGTGCAGCATCCGGCAGCTCCAGCATCATGACTCGAGTGTATGTGGACAATACTGTGTACTTTTTCTGCATTGTATGGCTATGTTTGCTACTCCTGAGAAGTTCTATTCGTTATTCACCGATCGATTCATATCTAATGATCGTCTAGTGCGTGAATATCATAATGCATTTATGAAGAAAAAACGTAATAGTGCCCCCGAAGGGAAGTTATTTAGTGGCCGCGGTTATAATTGTACGTCGTGGAGTCAAAAATGTAAGTAATTTATAAGAAAAATATGTAATTCATGGGGACATTATTTTTGGGAAAATATACATATAATTAATAACTGAAATTCTGCGTTTTTATTTCCCTGTATGATAGCTGCTATGACGCACCCACAGCATTCACAGTCACTCTCACCGGAGTCATGCTACTGTGACCGGTGCAGTGGTGGGGTCGGAGTGACTGTGGGTGGGGGGCGCCATAGTAGTTCCCATACTACTGAAGTGAATCTGTTTTTCAGCTCGGACTGAGTGTCCCTCAGGTCCTTTAGATCTACTTCGAGGGCATTCACCTTGCCAGAGATCTCTTGTCGCCAAGACTTGAAATCTCTTCTTTCGTTGGAGGTTTCGTGTCTCATTGTGTCGACCTTGTTCATTAGTAGAATGAGGACACGGTTCGAGGGGGTGTCTATGTAGTCGTAGTCGATGAGGGACGCTGCCATTTTCGGGGAGTCTGAGGTGGATGATGTTAGGGTGAGATCAGCCTAGAGGTGATAACCCTCCTCTTCGATGGCACTCAAAAATTTCTCTCCAGTGGACAGAGTATCATTTGGGCCGTGGTGAATCGAACATGAAGGGGGAGCAGGGAGAGAGGGTTTTCCCCGTAACTTTTTAATTTTTGTCAGGTCTCCAGATAGCTCGATCACGTCACTACTCCTCCGCTTTCCTGGACGGGGGGGATTGAGGAGTGAGGTGTAATTTAATTGAGGGTGAATTGTCCTTTGTCAAGGCTAGGGATTCCACCTTCGTGGGTTTCCCTCTTCCGGTGGTCACTGAAGAGCTCTTCCTTCCCACCGATAAAACAGGTGTTTTAAGCCGCTTGTCCCGGGACTCAGAGATGGCGTTAGTGGTCTCCCTCGGATTCATAACCCAGAGGAAAGGGAATGCTGCCCGCCGCAACGGGAAAGGGAATTGATGGGAATGGACTAACCTAAAATGTCTCTAACAGAATAAATTAGGTGCTTTGTAGGCAAAAACTTGACTAATAGATAGAAGTTTATATGCTCTAAACGAGCAGCAAGGTTAACAGAATATTTACAGACCAGCCGGCACCTCCTCAACTCAGTGGAAAGACACAGATTTACAGCTAAAAGCGGCGGGCACACTACACACGCTCACTCTAGACCAAGGTTCGGACCAATCCCTTTTTATCCAAAGAAGTGAAAAGCTCATATTTCATTTGAAATGCCAAACAAGTAATGTGAAATGGCTGAACATCAAATACGGATGGATAGAATAATGGTCAATTCTATATTTTCATTGACAATTACTGAAATAATTTGGAATTTTTAATGATGATTACTCAATGACAACATAATGGGTATTAACAGCGATTCAGTTATTGATTACTTGTGTAATAAGTGCGTTGAGATTTTCATTTTCCAATTAATAGAAAAATTTCACATTTAAATACTTGAGTGACTGAATAGTAGACTAACGGTAATTTCAAATTACAATTTTTCCGAACCCTGGGTCTGTGTGGGACTCACTGACAGCTCTTTTACTATCACTCGCAGGTAGAAGAGAAAATCAAAAACATAGTCAGCCTGATGTGGAAATTGGTCTCAAACAGCTTGGACATTCCGAAAACTATAGTTACACATACATCAGAGCCTCTGATGGGACCTCTGATGTAAACTATAGTTATACAGCAGAAACACAGCAGCTGTATAACTATAGTTTACATCAGAGGTCCCATAAATCAAATCCTCAGATACTTCCTTGACGAACCAAACCGATGCCCAATAATTCTTCAGCCCACTGCTCCTGTAAATCGCCAACATATTACTTGTGCAATTGATCAGTCTATTGTTTCCACAACTGATCAATGGAATGTGCCGATAACCTAAACATCACAAAAAAAATGGGAACATTCAGAGGGAAATCCACAACTTTTCAAATGTTATCAAATTCAATTAAATCACCGGTTACCACAAGTGAAATGTCTATTCAAACAGATAGAACTAACCGTTATCGAATTATTCCAAAACCTCGAAACAATGAGTGAATTTTTTTTTGTTATTTCTGTTTCCCGGTATAGATAACTTCAATAGGCCGCAAATCATCAAAAGAAAAATTTAATTATAATCAAAATCAGTGAAGAAGCTTTAAAATAAATGCGAGAAGATGAAGTAAACGATATCGCATTTAGTATTCCATGCACTCGAATACTGAGAAGAAACATAAAAATTCATCAAAGCATTATCTATGCATCTTGTTTCACCATGAGCCCTGAAGAAAATGTTATCTTTTATCATCTTCACTTAAAAGATTTCATTTGCCAAGAATGTTAGGAAACCAAAATATACGTGAACACCTAAGTCGTGTATTCCGAACATCATGATTGGTATCAATTACATTATGAATCAACTCCTTCTCTCGAATGTTGATTTTGTAATAAGGAGATACTTGTTGGCAAAAGAGCTCTATGTTGTGAGGAATGTAAATTCATTTGGGTTAATTTTCGCGATCTGATCGAACAACGAACATCAGTTATTATCGCTAAATAAAAAAAAACACACACAAACAACAAAAAAAAATATCCCATGTGACGGCACTAACCAACGTGAACCTCAAAACTTGAAATATAAACCGTAGACTTATCCATAACTCGATGCGAAACTCAAAACAGCCGGAGTGTTGTCACCTTCGGCCTCTGCTCCTCGATGTCCCCACGAAAATCTTCGAAAACCGAATAAACGAAATAAACGGGAAAACGAGAAAAATGTTGTCGGGCGCCAGCTGACTTTTGTTCCAGCGGTGTCAACGAACCGCATTAAAGAGAACCATACGAAAACTTAGCCATAATTGGGGCGATCAAGGGAGAGTTTGCGGAATTAGCTCGACTAGCTCGGAGCTATTCGGAGAGCGGGGTAGGATCGGTCGCTCGGTCTTAGGAAGGATGTCGCGAATTTACCAAAAGATACAGAAAAATCAAAAGGAAGAATCAGAAAGTTAATTAAATAGGGGATGAGAGAATTACTTTTATATTTACTCCGTGATTTATTCAATTTCTCAATAATACTTCAACTCCAATAGAATTTCTATTCTTCATAAATAAAATAAATTAATTTCAATTAAATTCAACAAAATTAAATTCGATTAAATTCCCGAGAGTGAGAGTACGTGAATTGACCTTGAGAGAGAGGTTATCGCGAAGGGAATGGGGGGTCCGAAGAGTCCAGGCCAACGATCTCTCCGCATCGTCCAGAAACTGGAGTGCTGGAGGATCCGAAGGCTATATCAATTCCGATGCGATGATCTCGGCGAATCTCCTCAGAATAATAAATGACGATTAATGGGCGAGGGACTCAAGTATGCAAATGTCACTTAAGAGTACCATTTTGCCCCATATTCAAGTCCGTCTTCCATCAAGAGCGTCGTAGCGTCACAGGGAAATTCCTGGGGCTCGCGCGCTTCAATGTCATGATTTTCGGGGTCTCGTCTTCCAAGAAATTTTAAATTAATCCATTGAAACCTTGGGGGAACTTTACTGAGCTAGAAGAGCACTCATTTGAGGCTTCAATTCGCTCTGGAAAGAGGAAAAACCGCCATGTGCACGACAGCGTCACCCACGGCACGTGAGGCGCATGTGTGCACTTGTGGGCCTGTTTTATCCACTTTTCCCCACTAAAAATTGGCACTGGACATTCCCCATGCGTTCTCGAGAGTCCTAGTGAACTAATTATGCACTCAGAAGGTGCATTAATTGTTCACAAGACCTCCTGGTGAGTGGAGAGGGCACAATGGCGCCATGGCAGGGCATGGGCCATGTGCGGCCTTTCATTGGGTCTCACTGTCCATTTTCACTATCACTTGGGTTTCACTAGGGTTTTACCACTCGGGAGAGGTCTAGGGAGCCGAATGAGGGTTTTATACACTCACTGGTGCATTTATCCACTCGCTCGGAGGAGTTTTGGTGGTTGGGAATGCATCTCNTCCTAGTGAACTAATTATGCACTCAGAAGGTGCATTAATTGTTCACAAGACCTCCTGGTGAACGGAGAGGGCACAATGGCGCCATGGAAGGGCATGGGCCATGTGTGGCCTTTTATTGGGTCTCACTGTCCATTTTCACTATCACTTGGATTTCACTGGGGTTTTATCACCCGGGAGAGGTCTAGGGAGCCGAATGAGGGTTTTATACACTCACTGGTGCATTTATCCACTCGCTCGGAGGAGTTTTGGTGGTTGGGAATGCATCTCGGTGTCACTCTTGTCAACGCCGGTGCACTTTTCCCGGAGGTTATCACTGGGCACACTGGAATAGATGCAANGAGTTTTGGAGGTTGGGAATGCATCTCGGCGTCACTCCTGTGAACGTCGGTGCACTTTTCCCGGAGGTCATCACTGGGCACACTGGGAATAAATGCACTTCCCTCCTCGGGAGAGAGTGCACATGGTGAATGAAAATGTACTTACCATGTTCCTCGTGTGGGCTCTCTCTCGATCGTTGTCGATATTCTCGGGGATGTTATCGCAGTGGTTGCTCGGGTCCAACTCTCTCGTAAACTGCGTTTAACCGGCGGAGGTTCTCAGCTGGGTGGCACTACCGGCACGCCGTCTAGCTGCCGCTGAAGCGGGCTCATGTAAACGAGCACGCGGGGATTTTGATTCAAATGGGTTTTAGACTTCTTTTAGGCATTCCGCCGTTAATTATATCTTTTATGAATTAACCCAAGGGGTTTTTATCCATAGTGGCTGAACGATAGTTATCTGGAGGTTCGGAAAGGGGGAATTAAGGCAGTTGTTCGCCTTTTCTCCTCGCGAATGCACTTCACCCCTGAGTGAGTGCACTTTTCGCTGCTGTCACTCTCCCGGGAGTCATCCTGGAGTCACCGTGAACAAATCTAAAGAGAGAATAGCCCATGGCGATCCATGCAGACGAGTGGGCTATGTTCATCCACATGGCCTTCCAGCTGCACTGGTGATTCCAGCGACTCCACGAAGTGCCTTAGCCAGGGAGCGTGAGTATTTCACCTCAACCTCTGTGATCAGCAGCCGCACTCAACGAGATCAGCGAGATCTCACCGGGAAGCTCGGTGTATCGGCTCTGAACCGCGGTGGATCGTCGTCCCTCTCAGGATTCGCGAGATTTCAAAATACAAAAACATAACTAGGAAAATACAATTACTGTAAATTTTCCCTCAACCATAAAACCGAAAATGAATCCCCTGAAATCCGAAATAAATCAGAAAGATAAATGAACTAAAAGAGAACAAAACTTCAATATGACTTGAACCGGAGATTTTATTTTTTACTCGTTTTTAATGTGTATCGACACGTGAATTTGATTATTTTTAGAAATCGAACGTTGTTTTCTCCGCGAGGCCCTTCCTGATGTTCTTGGAGACCGGTTTCTACGAGCTGGAGCTAAAAGGGGTGTTGCATCGCCCTTCGGTAGGGGTGCTAACTTTGGGGTTAAGGAAATCGCGACTCTCTCTCCGAAAAGATCAAAATAAGTTCACACTTACCTACTCACTCTTACGATTTACTTAATTCTACGACGAAGTTGTATACAGGTGGCGGAATTCTCGAAAATTCCGTCACACCCAATATTAGTATTGTAATTTTTACACACTGAAAATGGAGAGAAAAAGGAAATTCGATGTCTCGTCGGATTAAGAAATAGATCAGTCGCATCTCAATGAAATTTCCAATGACTCTATCAATTCCGACGAGTCAAAAGTCAGAATTAGATGCTATCAACCGACTG
The DNA here is from genome assembly GCF_001412515.2 of Diachasma alloeum. Lineage (NCBI taxonomy): Eukaryota > Metazoa > Arthropoda > Insecta > Hymenoptera > Braconidae > Diachasma > Diachasma alloeum. Next base: position 101,523 of record NW_021680717.1, read on the forward strand.
TAGGGCTCTTTCACTACATCAATGAAGAAACTCGCTGTAGCAAACATACTAATCGAGGTCTTTTTTTTCTGTGTCTTAAGGTCAAAAATTATACAATTAAAATGTAGTATCTGTTGGGTACGAGTGGTGCAAGTCCGAACGGCACAATATTGTCAAAAATGCATGAAATTTTCCATTGCTAATCTTGTTGAATTATATCAAAACCGGATGATCGAGATCATTAACTCTCAATAATTGACATTTAACAGTCGGAAAATATCGAAATTAATAATTAAAAAATAAAGAAAACATCCTAAATACAATCAATCTCCACAGATGTCTAGAAGAGAGGATCTGCAGAGTCTTCTGGTTGATTTAAGGCTCCTGAAATTATTGACCACGCAACCTCCTAACACCTTGCTTAAAACATTCGCGAAATTTTGGAATGTCCATTTCCATTATGTTCCAACTAAATTGATAGGTCCAAGAAGAAGTTCATATCATTTTAGTATGATACTTTTGAGGCGAGAAAAATCACTGGTATTCGGGTCAGGAATAGGATTGCTTGAGTTCGAAGCCAAACAAGGGCCGCTAAAGCTTGGTTACGTAAACTGATGGGACGATTAATAACTATTCCGAAGAGACAAAAATTTTTGATGATACAATAATTCGAAATTTGTTCTTAATCTATGAAAATCAAGGGATAGGAGAGCCCGAATTTGAATTAATGTATACGGGTGAGAGAAGATATTGATTCTATGTTTCCATTTTGCATTATCGAACCACTAGGGTTGGGAAATTTTTAGAGGAAGCTTATCTCAATACCGCTAGAGAACTCCTCGACAGATGGCGAGATAGGTACCGCCTGCTAACTCCTGATACCGAATTAAGGGATGCAACAGTAGTATAGTCTTAGAGAGTACATTAATTCTTTAATCAAAGAATCTTATCCGGGTTTATTATTACGATAAATAATGATCTCTTTATGATATATAGATATACTGCCTAAAAACGCAAAAACAATTGTTTTTGTAAAAAAACTGGGCCAAGAAAAAGTTTTGTTTGATTCCGACTGGGAAATCGAAGTTTTTGAAAAATACATAAAAATAAAAAAGGAAGCCAAGTTAGGAATTTTAAATAAATGGTGATAGTGCACATTCAGGTTTCTATAAGAAAAATAGTTCTCAATGGAATAAGTATTCTAAAAAAATTCTCCATGAAATAAAAAATCAGTAGGAGGAGGACCAACGTCCTTGGCGCGGATCAAAGGATGGAGGAATAGATTGATACAGACAGTGAATTGAAAAACTCCGCGCCAAGAACGTTGGTCCTGCTCCTACTGATCCTTTATTTCACGGAGAATTTTTTTAGAATACTTATTCCATTGAGAACTATTTTTCTTATAGAAACCTGAATGTGCACTATCACCATTTATTCAAAATTCCTAACTTGGCTTCCTTTTTTATTTCTATGTATATTTCAAAAACTTCGATTTCCCAGTAGGAATGAAACTTTTTCTCGGCCCAGTTTTTTTACACAAACATTTGTTTTTGTGTTTACGCAGATTTCATTATTTTTTTCAAAATAAGCAAGGAATGTTTTTACATCCGGTGAAATTTGTTCTTTTCAATTCAATTTAACTGATTCATTTTTCATGAGATAGAACATTTTTTGAATCAACAATTGAAGGGAAATAAAGGGTTCTACTCCAGATTTATTCTCTCGACCCAATTTCAAATTTTAATCATCTATTAATAATTTTCTGACTTGATTTGCTTCCTCATTCAATTTTTACTCTGATGATTCCTATATGGATTGTATTTCGTGGAGAGATGAACTGATTTCCTTATAGGAATAGTCGAACAAAATGTTCACAAAGGATTCCTTTTGAAAATATCTGTTTTTGTTTTTTTTTGTTTTTAAAAATATTAGGGAAACATTGGGTGGAATGCACANGAGATGAACTGATTTCCTTATAGGAATAGTCGAACAAAATGTTCACAAAGGATTCCTTTTGAAAATATCTGTTTTTGTTTTTTTTTGTTTTTAAAAATATTAGGGAAACATTGGGTGGAATGCACACTTCTGACTTCTTATTTCAATATTTATAACCAAGGAACAAATTTATTGATTGAGCTCAGTCTAAGCTTATTACAAAGGGGCTGACTGTACTTTAATTTTAAAAAAAATCTATTTCATCAGCACTTCAATAAGACATCAGCATTTTGGAAAGGGTTCAAAGTGTCCATTTAATCCCACCGTCTCCTACTAATTTTTCCTACATAATCACAAAATTGTTCGCATTTCACTGTCACTTAATTTAGTGAATTTTTTTCCACGGAATGAAAACATTTTCTGTTATACTTGGAGAAAAATAAATATTTGCTATTCGAATTTAACTATTCACGGACATTTAATACTTGATCACACAATATTTTCGACACATCTCACTTTTGTCATATTCCAAACATAAACCGATAACCTCACAAACAGTGCATAAACTACCTTGTAATGATTTTTCTTTGGCCTCAACAAATATGCAATAAACCCTAACCCGAAATTCTCGATTATCAAAACACGGCCAACTCATTACCTTCGTTCTCATAATCCGACAAGTCTGGAACGCCAAAAACCGTAACGCTAGAACTGGACTTCGGGAACAATCAGCAGCTCATCCAATCATTACTTCGTGTATTTCGGGCGCCAGGCGATTTTTAGCAACGCAGAATCGACAAACCGCAAACGGAACCGTATTTTCTTAAAACTAAATACTGATTGTCCCCAGAAATCCAATAACGACAAGAAACATATCACAAACCATACGCAGAAATATGGATTACGAGGGTACGGGATTTACTCGGCTGCTCAGTGTGCGGGTCGTGGAGAGAGGGGTGGATTCGTGGATGAGAACATCAATTAACAAAGCCAATCATCGATCGAGAAACCAATAAACCAATGTCTTAAATTCTAAACGGGATAGGTAAGGTCGATATTGAACAATAAACATAATTGTACTGACGTTTTTCGCTATTGCCGAGATTAATACAAAATCGTAAACTCTTGTAAATACAAAATTACATGGATGTGACTTGAAATAATCCCATTTATTCTAAAAAGGTCCATTAAATTCTAGAAGAGTCGAAAATATATGAATAATAATTTTAAGTATGAAAGAAAAAGCGATCCCAATCCAAAGTTGATAGAAAGAAGCCAAAGTATTGTCCACGAGGGGAACACGAATCCGAGAGAGAGAGAAGCTATAGGAAGGTAGCGTACGTGCGAGAGAGACCAGATGAGGTAGCTACGCGAAATAAAGAGAGAGCTCACGAGAATATACTAATTTTTCTTATTTTCGAGGGTAATTAATCGAATTTCAAATTCTGGAGCGTCTTTGTAATGGCTTTCTTAATTCCTACGCCATTTGTAACGCATTGAAATTTGGGGATATCATCCACCGAAAAGGTAGCAAAATGAGCTAGGCAGCTTGAATCAGCCACGTGGCTGATTTACCGGAAGGGAGCATTTCTAACCCGGAAATGGAGGTTTTTTCCATGAAAATAGGTAGCTTACGGTCTCAAATGATTTCTAAGATAATAGATAGCTTATTCATTAACGCAAGAGAGCTTAGATAATTTTATTGATCTGTATTCCAACCATAAAAGTAAAGATAACTAAAAAGATAGCGTCCCTATGCCCAACCGGAATCCAAAACTCAACGAAAGCTAGAGAGCATTAAAACGCGTAAAAGGTAGCTTAAGAGCAATTCAGGTAGCCTAATTTTTCTCCCAAAACTCGAGTGAGTTTGAGAAATATAAAGAAACAGGTAGCGTAGAATAATTACGTAAAGAGAGCGAGAAAAGGTAGGAAGCAAAAAGGTAGCAATGAAGCAGGTAGCGAGTTGCATCAATCGCCGTAGCGAGACGCATAAAGCATGAATTTTAGCCCAAAGGTTACGGTAGGTAGCATTATTACTATTTGGATTATTTCAGGTAGCGTAATTATCATTTAGATAATTTCAGGTAGCTTCCAGGGAGCATTTGGATTCGTTTGAAGGGTTTCCTGTTCTTCAAACCATGAGTATCGGCGTTGGCGTCATTCCGAGAGGTAGCGACGCCATCCCGCGTGGTCGAATCGCTTTTCCGAAAAACCACACTAATTCACTGTTAATCACCTCTAAATAAGTACACGGGTACTTACCATAGTCTGGAGCATTGAAGTCGACGGAATTTTGGTCACGGGGCCTCGATAATGAACTCGAAAGACCACTCGTCGTTCAGGGAGCTAAATCGACTCGTACCTCCCCTAGTGGAAAAACCTAAGGCAGAGGCGTAACATGCCTGATCAGAATTTCGGATCGGACTTGATCAGTTTCTGATCGAGACCTGAACAGAATTTCCACTCGGGTCACTCTTGGTCGTCCGGGTGGATACTGTAATGGCGACTATCGTGGGTGTCCGCTGGGGCCTGTTGCGTAGTGGTGCGGAGTCTGGGGGGAGACTAGCCCCGTACGGTGCTAACTCGTGTGTTGGAGATGCGAACTATCGATTCCCGAGTTAATTGTGCGCGAAATATTTAAAGATTTAAATTTGAATTTTCCTATAATTGATTCTAATTATTTTAACTGAACAAAACTGTAATTACTTGAACTCAACACGAAACTGAGATGGCCGAGCGGGTCTTCATTCCATCTACGACCGGAATAAGGTAGCTTATCTACAGAGGGCACTCTCCGGAGAGGAATTAGGACTATACCAACGAAGCCTCAAACACAAACGCAGCTTAACTAAACTAAAAACCCAATGGCGATCCGTTTCGACAACTGGACAATCGTCTCCACGGCCTTCCAACAGAAAGCCCTAACACTCTCGCTCAAGGGAGCGCAAGCAATTCAACTCGACCTATGTACTCACTCTGTCGATAAACCAAAAAGGGTTACAAGAACCACTGGGTAGCACATTATCTTGGCCAAATATTCCACGGTGATATCCTGATCCTTAACCGAATTTACGTAGGAAAATCTCAAAAATACTAAACTTTAACTCAATAAAACTGACTCGAAAAAAATATCTGCAAAATATCTGGTTTATTTAATGAAGTTATTTCATGAATATGATTCTAAAAATTGAGGGAATCGATTCACGCGATAGGTAACCAATTTAAGCAGTTCTCCGAACTTAAGGTAGCTCTGAAATAGAGTTAAGGTAGCAGTTTGCTCTCATTTTCCTGCATAGATGTTTATCGCGAAGAGAAGGTAACGGTTTATAAATTTCAACTCTCTCCCCCTCTCTACCCCTCTTCCCCTCTCTCTCCCCCTCTCTCCCCTCTCTCC